>NC_050460.1:12889117-13054730 GCF_903995425.1 Onychomys torridus | reverse complement strand
ATTAATAAATGGGACCTCCCGAAACTGAGAAGCCTTTGTAAGGCAAAGGACACGGTCAACAAGACAAAACGACAGCCTACAGAATGGGAAAAAAATCTTCACCAACCCCACATCTGACAGAGGGCAGATATCCAAAGTACATAAAGAAATCAAGAAACTAGACATCAAAATGCCAAACAATCCAATTAAAAAAATGGGCTACAGATATAAACAGAGAATTCTCAACAGAAGACTCTCAATGGCTGAAAGACATTTACGGAATTGTTCAGTATCCCTAGCCATCAGGGAAATGCAAATGAAAACGACTCTGAGATACCATCTTCCACCTGTCAGAGTGGCTAAGATCAAATACACTGAAGACAGCTTATGTTGAAGAGGATGTGGAGCAAGGGGAACTCTCCTCCACTGTTGGTGGGAGTCAAACTTGTACAGCCACTCTGGAAATCAGTATGGTGGTTTCTCAGAAATTTGGGAATAAGTCTTTCTCAAGACCCAGCTATACCACTCTTGGGTATATACCCAAGGAATGCTCAATCATACCACAAGGGTACATGTTCAACTATGTTCATATCAGCATTATTCATAATAGCCAGAACCTGGAAACAACCTAGATGCCCCTGAACTGAAGAATGGATAAAGAAAATGTGATACATACAGACAATGGAGTTCTTATTACCTAGCAGTGAAAAACAATGACATTATGAAATTTGCAGGCAAATGGATGGAGCTAGAAAACATCATCCTGAGTGAGGTAACCCAGACTCAGAAGGACAAACATGGAATGTACTCACTAATAAGTGGATACTAGATGTAAAGCAAAGGATAACCAGACTGCAACCTACAGCTCTAGAGAAGCTAGCTAACAAGAAGGACCCAAAGACAGATGAATGGATAGCCCTGGGAAGGGGAAATAGATGAGATCTCCATGAGTAAATTGGGGATGGGGGGCAACAGAGGGTAGGGGATGGGGGATGAGAATATAAGAGAATGTGATGGTCAAGCTGGAACAGAGATGGAGTGGGAAAGCAATGAAAGAGATACCATGATAGATAGAGGGAGATGTCATGCAGAAATGGAGAAACCAGGTGTTAGGGAAGTTTCCAGGAATCCACAAAGATGACTCCAGCTTAGACTGCCAGCAGTGGTGGAGGGGGTGCCTGAACTGGCTTACCCCAGTAATCAGATCGGTGGGTACCTTAACTGTCATCATAGAGCCTTTCTCCAGTAACTGATTGAAGCAGATGCAGAAATCCACATCCAGGCCCCAGCCCAAGCTCCAGGAGTCCAGTTGAGGAGAGAGAAGAGGGATTCTGTGAGAAAGGGGCATCAAGATCACGATGGGAAAACCTACAGAGACAACCAAACCAAACCAATGGGAACTCATGAAATTTAGATCAACAGCTGTGGAGGTTGCATGGGACTGGACTAGTCCCTCTGCACAGTGAAACAGTGGTGTAGCTTGATCTGCTTGGGGAGCCCCCTGGCAATAGGATTAGAGTCCATCCCTGGTGCATGAGCAGGCTTTTTGGAGCCTGCTTCTATGTGACACCTTGCACAGCCTTGGGCCAGTGGGAGGGGCTTGGGCCTGCCTGTACTAAATGTACCTTTCCATGGGAGGCCTTACCTTCTTGTAGGAGAGAATGGGGGATGGGCTGGGAGTGGGAGGCTAGTGGGGGGGGGGAGGAGGGAAGAGGGAGATCTTTGGTATATAAAATGAATAAAAAATTTTTTCCTTAGTAAAAAGAAAGAAAATTGCTGCATATACATACATCCTAGAGTATATTCATTAGAATTCATTTTAGGAGGTTACTTTAAAGTGTAGTAATTACAATAATATCTTCATCAAATTTTAGTTTAATTTTGTATGGTGAGAAACAGGGATGTAATTTCAATAGTGTTCCTGTGCCTCGTTTCCCAGTAGCATGTACTGAAGAAGCTATCCATTCTCCAATGTATTTGGCACTATTGTCGGAAACAGTTGACTGTGATGAAAGTTCTTATTTGTTTCTCTCCTTTTCTGGTCACTTTTCATCCTATTGCTCTGCGTGTCTGTTTTTATGTTAATACCTCACTGTTTTGCTTCTTACAGCTTTGCAGCGTACCTTGAAGTTGGACAATGTGGGACCTCTAGTTTTGCTTTTCTGTTCAGTATTTCTTTTGTGCCTTATCAGATTCTTTTGTGCTTTTTGATGAAGCATTTTAAATTTTTTTCTAGTGAAAAATGTCATTATATTTGGTTGGGTTTGAACTGAATCTGTGGCTATTTTAACAATATTATAACCTATGAACATAGGAATTTAGTCTAAATTTTTGAGTCCTCATAAAATTCTTTCATTAAGGTTTTATGATATTTTTTAAATGTATGTCTTTCACACCCTGTGTTGTTTATTCATAGGTATTTTATTTTTTATTTGTAGTTACTGTGAATGAGCTTCCTTTTATGATTTTTTTTTATCAGCTGTTTTTTACAGGTATATAAAATACTATAGATTTATGCATGTTGACACTACATATTTACTAATTCTTTTATCAGCCCCAGTCATCTCTTAGTGAGGAGGTTTATCTTTTTCTTGTGCTATGTGTCTACACACAGCTTGCCATTCTCTGGGCACCAAAGGACATGGACACTGATTGCTGGGCTCTTGACCACAGCATCCTTCATCCTGCTTTGTGCTGCAAGACTTGCTTTGTGTTAAACAGGACACTGCCTGTGCCTACATGCTGAACTCACAATTTCTCTACTCTTCCGAGATTGGTTTGTGAGGCTGCTGTCCTTGTGTCTGTGAAGGAATAAGCATGAAGTCCCAGGGACACAGCCATGAGGTTCTTGTCCCTTGTGCAGGATGAATGCAGACTAGTTTTCTCCCCAAATGGCACCAAACAGCAGCAGCTTGGGCTCTGCATTTGTCAGGGTGAAAATACAAGCTCTTTCTCTAGTGCAGTGTGCCTGTGCAGATCCCAGATTGCTCCGCCAACTGTGCTTCAAGCCTGTTCTGACTGTGAAACTTCCCTGTGTTTAGGATTGCTAGCATCCCGTGTCATGGTGCTCATTAACACTCTTCTGCCTACCCTTTCTTCTGCAGGGGCATGCTACTCTGGGAAGCCAGGGCTGCGGTCACCAAGGCAGTTAATTCCTTTTTTTATGTTGTACCATATCAGGTCTCAAAGTCTTTAAAATGCAGTCTTTCTTTCTGAATTCGGCTGGAATCACTCACCTTAAAATGGAACATCTATATCTTATTTATTTCTTCTATTTTGAGAAGAAGGCAATTGCTGGGCACCCCTATTCACACATAATAGGATTCCTTAATTTTTCTGTTTATTATGTATATGTATGCTCGTATGTGGGGATATCCTTTCTCATCCCTCCCACAAAGGTTAAACACATTTTAATGAATATAGTTTTGTGACTTTCTCATAAATGAACAGTCAAGGACTAAAATCAAATATCAACAAAATATTTCTAAGTATACTCATCCAAACTTGTGAATCAATAACTTTTTTATTTTTAACATAATTTTTAATTGATTCTTTGGGAATGTCACATCATGTACCCCAGTTCCACTCAAGTCCCTTCTTATCTGTTTTTCACCCTTGTAGCATCCACCCACAAAAGAAAATAAGAAAAAAAATATTAAAATAAAAATAAGGACAAAAAAGCCCCTACTTCTCTCCTCCGGTTTTCCTGCCTCTCCATCACCTCTTCATTCGTTTTAGTGTCATGGGAGCTGCTGTGTGTCAGGAAGCATACCCTTTTGTCCCAACAGCTTTACTTGCAAAAGTTCGTTGTAATGAGTTGATCTGGTTCAAGGACTCTGGCATTCCGCATATCATCAAGACTGTGGAAATGCCTCTCGGATATTCTGCTGATGTCACGAGTCAAGGAGATTCTAAAGTTATAGTTCCATAGCGTTGGTCCCTTCAAGCGCTCCAGCAGGTCATAGATGAGGTAGATATTGTTGTAGGCCAACTCAAAGACCTGGATATGGGCCTGGGTGGTACCTAAGTTGGTCAGTCCAGGCCTCTGCTGGGGCCACCCACCTCAGGCAAGGGGTTGAATCACTTCACCCGTGCCTATGCCATCGGGCCAGCTCTCCCATGGTAAGGAGTGAAGCTAGCTCTCCCTAGTATGAGGTCAGCTCTCCAATGAGGGACAAGGGTGAACTCTCCCACTATATTGGCGAGTGAGGGGCAAGAGTCTGTTCTTTCAGAGCCAGCAACGGGCAGGGCTGGCTCAGCAGGGTCCTCAGATTCAACACAAGTAGTTTGCTTGGCCCCCAGACATCAACACAGACCCTGGCTGCAGTAAGACTATGGACTCAGACATAGCCCAGCAGCAGCTCAGGCCAGATGTCACCATGGCTCCGGGTGGCAGCACAGGCCACCCACATCAGCCTCTTCCTCACTACCTACATTTCTTCAGTTCTTCCCATGTCCATAGCACATGAACTTTTCTGCTTCTATTTCTCTCCCATTTCTCTCTCATATACACTCTGAGACTCAAGGCACTGGACGGGCCTGTGGGTGTCTTCAGCCAGCCCAGGCTGCAAGCTGCCAGGTGGGCCTCAGGGATATCCTTTCTAATCTACTAGAATGTTTATCAATAGTCACAATAACAAAGGAAAATGCTTTATATGTTAAACATTTTGAATTTAAAATGTAAAGGAATACAAGTATTTCCAAATTATTCATATTTGAATAATGAGGAAAATCAAGAGGACAGCTCTTTAATGATAGACTGGTCCATGAATATCCAAAGAGGCCACTCTTACCCATTTGTTTCTGAGCCAGCGTTTGTAGGCGTGCTTGTCTTGCTCAGGACTTCCTGGCATCCACTGAGTGTGAGAAGAGAGTTCTAGAAGCATCACACAGAAAGATCTGAAAACTAAACTAATTCTTGTCACACAAGAATGCACATTTCAAAACACTTGTCATGAACCACTGGGAGTCCATTTTCAGCTGAATCCCAGGCTTTGTCTTGAATATTTCCCAGATATCTGTAAACAGTATCTATTAATTAAGATGTCCTTAAGGGGGCTTGTTTTGCTGGGCTCAGGGACTCTAAATATCCCCATCAAATTTATCAAAATAGGCCATATTAGATTTTAGTGGCAATTAAATCGAACCTTCCACTGGACTTAAGTCAACGTAAGAGGGACATTATCATCCTTTAATTTTCAATTTTTAAAATTATATCTGTGCATAATAACACATTTTTGATATAAAAATCCCCTCAGCTTGATATTTTTCCCAGTGAATGAATTCTCCAATCACTTGGAGACCCACGAGACTTGTTTAGCAGACAATGGAGAAGCAGTTGAGATTTTAATTATAATCATTTAGTTTGATGAAAATTTGAGACAATGATCTTTGGGGTTACTTTTATGAGAAATAATATTAAGTGGGTAGAAATTATGGGATTTTCCATGCCTCATTGCTGTTCCGTTGTAGGTCACATTTATCACTCTGAAGTCCTATCGTAGTAACATATGTATGAACTAAATTCACACCAATTAACTGGCTTGCATTTTAGGAGCTGCATCTATTAAGCAATACAATGCCAAGGCTCTCTGGTAGCATTTTAATGGCTGGGCTTGGTAGGTAACAGCATTTCTTTAGTTAATCAGTCCTGGAGCTGAAATGATGTATCTGTGACTAGCCATTTCTCCCTTGCTGTAGGATAAAGATTAACCTAGCTTGGTTCAAAAGTCATACAGTGAAAATGTCACTTGGTTTTCAGCCAGGGTAGTAAATATTGAAGAGAATGAAGCAAGAGTGTGAGGGATAAACAAACTCAGCTTATAATTCTATGTGTCTTAGGGGGTTTTACAACTGTGCCAGAGCTAATGGCTCATGTGCCTACTGTCTCCAGGACATTTTGAACTTTCTGAGTATGGATTAAGCTCTCTTTGTATCTTTACGCCAACTGGGAACAGTATATATAATATTGTGAGTACCATTTAATGAAGATAAGAGTAAGGGGACTCTTCCAGTGGGTCAAGATAATAGCAATACAAATAAGGATGTAGTATTAGATTTCTTTCTGTTTTTATTTTCTTTTATTTTGTTGTGATAATGATGATGATGATATGCCTGTTTATAGTCTAATGAGAGAAAGAAAGAAAGGAAGGAAGGAAAGGAAGGAAGGAATTAAGGAAGGAATTAAGGAAGGAAGAAAGGAAGGAAGGAAAATGGAAGAAAGGATGTATTTGGGTATGTGGGGAAGTAGGAAAGATGTGGGAGGAGTTTGGAGAGGGGAAACCATAGTTAGAATAAATTGTATAAAAATATTACCTCTACAAAAAAAGGAAAGAAAAAAGAAAGGAAAGAAGATAAGCAGAACAAAGAATGTGGTGGAAAACATTTTGGATGAGGTATCAGAAATCTACAATGGGCCTTAAGTGAAGGAAAGATGTGGCCACTATGGCAGGGGCTTGAGTTGTATTTCAATCTATAGGGACAGTTGAACTCTTTGGAGGTCCAATGATTTGAAATACATCCAGTCTTTATATTGGAAAGAGTTGTCTAAGCTCTTCTGCTGTATATGAAGGGTTGGTTAAAATAAACGTTGTGTAAAGTTTTAGTAACTCCACATTTCTCAAAACACTTGACTCTCACAGCTTATGTGTATGGTTGGAGTTTCATAACACAAAACTAAGAAGTCAATAGCACTAATCATGTTTCAATTTAGTATACAGAGCTGAGGAAGATAAAGAAATAGGAAGAATGAAGGGTCTTGAGCTTTTTGTTAGAACGACCAGTTTCATTGTGTGTGTGTGTGTGTACATATATACATACACAAATATAGAAATACAACCTGCCACGTCTGTGTAGTGCTTCTTGTGTCTATATGATGTTAGGGCTGATCAATTTGTACTGGATAATCAATAGGGAGTGGGGGCACCCCTGGGAGATAGTAATTCTCCATTTCTCAACAGTTGTTAGTAACCTGTAGTCATTGTCTAGGTGTGGAATCCTGGAAGATGTCCTCCCTTCCAAATTAGTATGACCATTTATATTATTGTTTTTCAGATCTTGTTTAGGTATCTATATTGATGTATCAAAAAATTACTATTGAGTCCTAGCCCTTCAAGTTACATGTATGACTTTAAAGAGGCCATTTTTTTCTCCCTCTGCACCCTAATATCTTGTTAAGTAACTGGGGAGACTTTACTATCTATGGTCAAACACTAGTTCTTTGGGGTGTTTGAGAGATCAGTACCAAGTAAATACAATAGGCAGAAAGGCTTCTCTTCCTTTTCTTCACACCTTCTCAACCTGTGATATATGAAGGAGATCCCTCAATCTCTTTGGTCTTTGGTGGTTTCAAAATGGAAAGGAGTAGAGAATAGGCAAGAACAGGTAAAAAGGTAGAGGGGTTAGAAGCCATGGGACAGAAATGATTTGAGACTATTTCACAGCAAGCAACAGATAATACATTCAAAATTTTTAGTGTTCTAAGGTGTGATCTTTAAGTTATCTCTAAAACATTGTTAGGGTTATTTATCCAAAGAACTAGTAAGGAAGTATGCTGTATAAATTATTTAGCAAAAATGATCTTCATTGTATTCTTTATGTAAGTGCCATTTCCCACCTTTTTGATTTCATCTTGTTTCCGTAAGTTAAAACTTTAGTTTGGCATCAGTTACCAATTTGTTTTTAGCCTTTTCCTTCTACCACTGCAAGTATTTCTGGTCCATCTCCTGTTTGTGCTCTGTCTCAGGCAATGAATGGTTGCTGCTTGTTGAAGATATACGACCACAGTGACTGCTGTGGGAAGTCTCCAGCAGACACTTCTTTAAAAAATCTTTGTTTTACATATAGTAGAATGTGTCCATTATATTAAATAACACTCTAATAGCATGATTTGATATTGCTTTAAACAGAAGAAAAATAGGGAAAAAAAATCTAGGCTCAGAACCCTTTCCCAGAATGTACGTTTTGTTTAAAAAAGTCACTTTTTATGAATGGATCAGTGTACCATGTGTTCAGGAACTGGCTATATCTTATTCTTATTACACTAAAGGACAACGGAATTTAAAAGAAAGCCCAGCTATCATAACTATTCTCTCAAGTGAATAACATATATTGCATCCTTTTGGAGCCTGAAAATGGTTTCTGCTATATCAATACGCAGGAAGTTGATTTCACATATCCACGGTGAAGAACAAAAAATGATGAAGTTGAACTCTCTCTCTCTCTCTCTCTCTCTCTCTCTCTCTCTCTCTCTCTCTCTCTCTTCCTCTCTCTCTCTCTCTCTTCCTCTCTCTCTTGCAGCTCTCACCTCTGCTCATACTGCCCATCTGTCTCTATACATCTATTTGTACACAACCAGGACTTTGGTACAAGCCAGCTCCACCTTACACCTAGGGATTAGGCTGTGTTTCATGTTCTCTGTAGCTATAGTTGCTACAAGTTTCAGATTCTCCCAGTCCTTGTTCTTGTTCTCTCTGTTCGGCTTTGTGTTTTTTTGTTAAGAGACTCTCCTTTATTGAGAAATTAAGCTCTCTCTGTGGTTTCTTTCCTTATAATCACTGTTACTGCCTGGGAATCTTGTGGTGGTGATAAACCAGGTGGAGAGTTGAGTGTTATTTTCATTAGGTCTCAGTCATGACTGCTCCTAGGTTATGACTTTCAGGAATGTTCCTTAGTTTACTTTTAACCCATTAGTAAGATATGAAGTTATGATGATTAGAAGTGGTGGTGGTGAATTCTATGATGAATTTCCTTCATGTCTAGTATGAGTCTGGAAGTTTCCATTCTGAGACTCCTCTCAGAATTGGCTTTGTTATGCAGAATTATTATTATTATTATTATTATTATTATTATTATTATTATTAGTTTTTTTTTGAGACAGGGTTTCTCTGTGTAGTTTTGCGCCTTTCCTGGAACTTTGTAGTCCATGCTGGCCTCGAACACACAGAGATCCGCCTGCCTCTGCCTCCTAAGTGCTGGGATTAAAGGCGTGCGCCACCACCACCCAGATGCAGAATTATTTTCATTATTATTTTATTCTTGCCCTTGATTAGGTATGAGCTTTTTACTCAGATTTTTACCATGCAGGATTATGGGAGGCACAGCTCAGAAAAATGTGAGAGTCTCTCCAGAGCTGGGGTACCAGGGTTTTTCATTTTCAGACTTGTCTATAGTAAGCACTCACCAAGTCACTAAATTATCACTTAAAGCATTCATGTCAGCTTATGGCCCAGTGACTTTTGTCCCTGTCTGTGGATATTGGTGTGTATATTGACTTATGAATTGCTGAATTCTCCAGTGCCACAAGAGTCTGCTACCTAATCTTTCACGAAACCGAGGACATTTGTTGAGATAAGCTTTTCAGTTTTGTTTATTTTAATAATTAAAAGGCAGTTACATTTATATATAATAGAAACAAATGACTAGAGAATGTGTTTTATTTATTTATTTTTGAAACGGAGCCTCATTATGTAGTCCAGGCTAGTTTCAATTTTTAAATACATTTATTTTTCTTCTATGGTAATTTCATACATGTATCTGATGTATTTGGGTCACTGTAAGACACTATTATTCTTTCTTATCCCCTCTTATTCCACAGCAATAACTTCTTGCTCCAAACTCTCCAATGTTTGTATCTTTTTGTTTTCTTATCTTCAGTTTTGCCTTTGTAAGTTGTTTTCCGAGCCAGAGTTGTTTGCATAACTGTGGATGGGTTCTTATTACTGGAGCCCAGGCAGCTTACCCATGCCTACACCACTGAAGTGTGGTGATATTGTGTTCCCCAAAATATTGCACACTGGAAACAGACAGGCATGGTGACTCCTGCCTTTAATCCCAGGAAGTGATGGCAGGGAGCAAAAAGGTATTTAAGGCATGAGGACCAGGACCTAGCCTGGATAAGCCTGGTTAAGCTTTTAGGCTTTGAGCAGCAGTTCAGCTGAGATTCATTTTGGATGAGGATTCAGAGACTTCCAGTCTGAGGAAACAGGGTCAGCTGAGTAATTGGCAAGGTGAGGAAGCTGTGGCTTGTTCTGCTTCTCTGATCTTCCAGCATTCACCCCAATACCTGGCTTCAGGTTTGATTTTATTAATAAGACTCTTTAAGATTCACGCCACACTGAAGAAAATGACTCTTCCCCCCTGAGCAACCATTAACTGTCAATAGTTCTTCAGGGAGGGGTTGTGCATCGTAGCCCCTTCTTCATCCATGATGGAACTTTGACGGGACCAACCTTGTGCAGGCCTTGTACAGACAATCCAAGCTCCTGTCAATTCATGAATACAATGGTCATATAATACCCAGAAGACAGTTTCTTTTAGCACTCCACCCCATCCTCCAGCTCATAATCTTTCCTCCTTTCTTCTCTTCTGTGATCTTTGAGGGCATAATATAGCTGTCCTATTTAGAGCTGAGCACTCTGAGTAGCAGTCTCTCACTGTAAAAAGAAGCTTCTCTAAGACTGAGAGCAGCATTGATCTATGGAGAGAAACATTGAGAAGGCAGTTTGATACCATGTCCACTAACCAAAACAAGAGTCAGTTCCCCATTAGGGTATGTGTCCTTCTCAGCCATAGGTTTACGAACCAAACGATGAATTCCTTCATGTAGATCAGGCCTCAATACAGAGACTGTCTGGCTACCCCAATGGCAGTCATATCACTATTGTATTAGTGGACGATTTTCCCAGCATGTTAGCGTCATTAGCGTGCAGGAGTCACAGGAAAGATCATTTAATAAAACTTTTTCTCCCTGAGCAGATTGCAGGGTAATTCCAGAACCATGAAAGCTAGCCAGTAGGGAGGAATCTTCCCTCTAAGTAGCAGCTTGATTTTTCCTATGTTCTGTGACGAAAGGGTATGGTGTCTTCAGCAATAAGGGCTTACCTTCTATTTCTGGTGAGTAACCAAGAAACCATTTTTATTCTTATGTGGTGATTGAATGACAATTTCTAAGCTCTTTGTAGGTTGGAATCCAAAATTACTTGGTGATTGTTGAATCCCTTAAAAATCAAGCACATTTGGGAGACCAAACTGAGCTAGGTACTGAAAGTCTCGACAGCTCACGTGAGTTGATTGCAGTGAATGAAAGATGAAATGGGACATACCGTCCAGTTCCTGGTGCAGGCCTCTGCATGATATTCACAATGGGCAGGGGATTAATATTCATGGACAAGGAATGAATTCTTTTGTGATTATGGTGCATTAACTACATATTTAGTGATTCTTTTTGCATCATAGTTGGTTCATTACACATACAATATTTGAAAGACTTCAAATTACAGGAGCAAGACTATTTTAGTATTTTAATTAGAATTACATCACTTTCCCACCTCCCTTTCTTCATTCTAGCCCTTCTTCCCATGTCTCCCCTCAAATCTCCAGGTAATAGCCTCTTTTTCTTTGATTATTATTATTATACACATATATTTGGCTTATGTATTATGTATGTATGTGAACATACACACCCGTGTGTGTGTGTGTTTGTGTATGTGTGTAAGTCCATTTTTTTGTTATGTGTGTATTGTTTCAAAGATGACCATTCTGCTTTTGACAACCAATTAATGGTCTCATCCTTGGGAGAGGTTAATTTTTCTTTTCCTAACAGTCATTAGTTGCCTGTAGTTGCTTGTTTAGGGATAGGACCTCATGAAAATTTCCACCTTCCACATTAACATGTCCATGGATATTGCCATTGTTCTGGTCTTGTTTATGCAGCCCTTTCTAGGAGAGACTGTTTCACACTGGCTTTCTGGTATTCTGGCTCTTACAGTCTCTCCATTCCCTCTTCTGCATGTTCCCTAAGGCATAGATGCAGGAGCTGTCATGTAGATGTAGATGTGTTCATTAGAACTGAACTCCGCATGATCATGATCTGTTCTCCTCTGCATTGCATTCAGTGTAATTTCCTGTGATGGTCTCCATTTGCTCTGGGGGAAGCTGTCTTCATGAGGGTAGTAGGTACACCATGAAGGAACACTTATGTAGGAAAGGTGGCTCTCATACAAAGAGCATGAGCAAGACTATTATTAAGAGAGAATGATGTCGAAACAAATATTTTGTTTTTATGTTGTGCTTGGGAAGATGTAGTTAAAAATATATGAAGTTTAAAATTTCACCCCTGCATTGCCATTAAATATTAAGCATATTAAATCTTGGATAGTGTCTATTATTGTTTATAAAGGAGAATATATGTAAAAGATTCTTAATCAGCAAGTTAACATTTTATAAATTCTACCATTGATCAAAATATGTGCCGATAACCTGTATACACATTACTGTTTTTACAAAAAGGAAGCGTTTGGGGGTGGTACTGATGATCTGTAACTTATTTCTGTGATACAGATTAATACAGTGCCTGTCACAAAGTTGTTTTCTACTAAATGCTTTATAAGGGAAGTAAAGTGTGAAGGGGGAAATGCCGGAGTTACAACACTCTAGACATACACTAAAAAAGGCTTCATTTCCAATGGAGCACCATCTGTATCCTCTGGAACCTTTTTCCTTTTAATGCTAAGCCCACTACTTACTATTCAAGGCACAGTTAATGAAGCCAGCAGCAGCAGCAGGGAGAATTATGGACGTATGCTTTATGACATTGGAATGAGAGCAATTTCCCCCTGTGTTAACCATAATTTTGGATTTTGTGCTAGCCATTTGGCATCTGTTCCTAATCTCTCCATAAGTCGGCTGAATCACAAGGCTTGACTAATGACCAAAGTTTTTAACATGTCTCCTGCAAGCTAACTTTTTAGGGACATTCAAATGTCTTGTTAGCATTTCTCCAAACACATGCCACCACCTTTGACCTGCTTATTTCCCCTTATATCCAACAGGAATGTTCCTACCTAGTCATAATGACATCATTTCAGTTTCTCTGCTAGTCTGCATCCTAAGACGTGTGTGACCTCCTGTGGCATTCTGCACCTCTCATTTCCAGTGGAAAATGAGAATTGAGAATATTGAAAATCTCCCATCAATAAAACTGGTTTCTTCATTCATTGCTTAGTTATTTCTATAAATTAAGACTTGGACATAAAATAACTCCTTTATCAGAGGCTTTATTAGTAGGCCAGATCACTTTCCATGGCATCATAATGTTCCTTTGTTATCTATTTGTTATTGTCCCTACAGGAGATGTTCAAAATTGTGAGTGTAATCTTGAGGTTCAGGTGAGGAATGAGGGTCATTAACAGCTCTCCCCCTTTATTCCTTGTTGCCTATTTTGACTCTTGAACTACATAGTGCTGGGCCACCAAGCAACCTCAATAAGGCTGGTGAGATGGCTTTGTGGGTCAAAGAGCTTAGGCAAGTGTAATTGATGTGCTGAACTCAGTTCCCAGAACTCATAGTGGAAGAAAAGAGCTGTCTGACTCATACACCTATGCCTTGGCATGTGCACCGCCCCACACCCTTTGTAATATATTATCTACTAATGATGCTGGTTTCTTGTATGCTCTAAAATGATATTAGGTATAAAACAGAACTGCTTTAAGTAACAGCTCTTTAGTTTCATGTCCAGGGTCATTTCACTACTTATTTCTAAAATCATTTAAATTTTCAATTTAGATCTTTCAGTAAGCAGTAAGACTGAAAGATTTAACCCTGAAATGGAAAATAGGAAGTGTCTAGTGAGAATAATAGGAGACACTGGTTTGGACCAGTGAAATGGCTTATCAGGTAAAGGTGCTTGAGGCCAAGTGACCCAAGTGGATATCTCAATACCCACATGGTATAAGGAGAGAAATGACCTTTGACCTCTGCACATGGGCTATGGCATGCAGTGCCTTTCCCAAAGAAATAAATAAATAATAAAACACAAACAAAAATTTAAAAAAGAAACAAATTTCACTTCTGTGGTCATATAACATGAATTGAATATTAAAAGTTGAGAAATCTGAAGAGTGATAGAAACTTTAACAGCTTATTTTCTTCAACTCATGTCTATTCATGAAGATTGAGCTTTCTAAAGTCTTTTTTTTTTTTTTTTTTTTTTTGGTTTTTGAGACAGGGTTTCTCTGTAGCTTTGGAGCCTGTCCTGGACTAGCTCTGTAGACCAGGCTAGCCTCAAACTCACAGAGATCCACCTGCCTCTGCCTCCCCAGTGCTGGGATTAAAGGTGTGTGCCACCACCTCCAGGCCTCGAGTCTTTTAAACCGCTTTTTTATTGTTTTTTATCTGGTGTTTGAAAGATCTTGGCCATTTTATATTACAAATTGTGTTTTCTTTATTTTCTCTGCTTTTTTCACTCTGAAGTCAAGTGACAGATCTGATATGTATATATTTTTTTCTCTAATGTACATGAATCTTATGCTGTTTTCTCAAGCATTTTTTCTTAGCTTTTTCTGTCAGCTTTGAGTTTTAAAGTAATTATTGTTCCCAGAGACTAATGTTTCTTCTGTCAAGTCTGCCATCATGAGTTTTCTATGAGCATCATCTATTGACTGTGATATTTTAAAATTCAGCCTTAGCATTTCTATTTCTTACGTGCATTTCAGTTGTCTCCTGAAACCTCCAGTTCTTGCATATTTTCTGCATTTTAAAAATTATTTACTTTGCCTTTTTGAAATCTTTCATTAGCCTATATTAATTACATAAATATGTTTCATGGTGACATTTTCATACACACACACACACACACACACACACACACACACACACATATGACGTGCTATTGATTTATCATAAAGTTTCTATCTAATCATGCAGGACCTAGATTCCCTGAACAGAAGGGATAGTTAAGTTTTTTTACTTTGTTTTCTGAATCATGGGTGTTAACTTTTGGTTAAATGCTAGACAATTAATACAAAATACTTTACCAAAGTCTGGCATGGTAGCACACACCTATAATTCCAGTCCTTAGAAAGGAGGGGCAGAAAGTTCAGGATCTAATTTGAGGCAGCCTAAATTACTTGAGATCCTATCTGAAAATCATTTATTATATTAATTGTGTTTTCTAGACAGGGATTTCACAATGATTGACAGACTCATGTATTGTGTTGCAAGGAGCTGTATCTGTGGTTTTAGTAAGAATCTATTTACATTTCTTCCATTTCTGGCTCTATTCCCAGGTTTATTTCTTCAAGGTACAACCGATGATCTGGTGAATTTAGTGGGGGATCACTTCACTGAAAGATCTTCATCTAGTGCAGTTTGGCTATGAGGGAATTCTTCTCTGCTTCACATAAGTCTTTTGGCTCTTTCTTGAATGTTATGTTCTTCATAGCTTAATTATGCAACTGAACTCTCCAGAAGCATGCTGTCATATGAACTCCTGGACTAGAGTTGAGCCATTCTATCTCTGAGTGGTTGACCAAGCTTTGTTGGCTTTTATGCCCCTAAAGACTCATTTCCAGCAATGTCTGAACTCTCAGAACAGCCAAAGGTTCATGCAGAAAGGTTTCTCTATTTGAGACAAATTTTTATAGCTGTGATTTTAGACCCTCTGATGTTCAGTTCATTGCATTTGCAGCCCCATGGTGTAGAAACTGGTGTCTTTCAAAAACTCCAACTGAAATACTGGGCAGTTCTTGATAGGTATACAAGTCTACAATAAACTACTTCATCCACTTTGCAGTACAAAGTCTACAGTTCTCCTTACTTACCCAACACCTTTATCAAGCTGCTCGTTGTAATGCACAATACCACTGTGGATAGGTAATAAGTCAATATAGTGATATTAGTTTATTTAGATAGATGAAAATATGGATTCTGGTTTAATTGAAACATTTATCCTTTTAAGCAAAACTTAATTATGTATAATATCAGCATAGAGCTTAAGTTACAATTTAACCATGAGCTATAACTTTGAATTTTACAATTGCCATTTAGAAATATAGAATAATACACTTCATTTTCTCATTTATCTTTCTACCAATGTTCAGAGACTGACTTTGTTCTAAAAGTGACTAGTTTCTGAGGTTACAAAAGTAGCAAGATAAAAATCCCTGACCTTTAGTGAAAGCTTAACACATGGCAGGTAAGTATATAAACCACAAATAAAAACAGCAATACAGGTACTTAATGTATATGGGTATAGAAATATATATGAACCTATAGAGATAGCAAAACTTTCAGAGTATTACAAAATATTTGAATTGCATCTTTGTGAATAAGGATTTCTTTGGAAAGATGGATAAAATGATGTTTTAAGAGGAAGATGTCACATGGAGGATTGACAGCTCAGAATGCATGTTGCATTGGTGGGTGATCTCAGGCTTTGGAGGACAGAAAACTGGGGCCTTATTGTTAAGGTCTTAGAATTTTAGTGTTATGGTGTAGGGCTATTGAAATGTTTATACAGTTGAAACATGATGAACACCAGGGCAGCGAGACAGAGCTCAAATTGCTTGAATATTACTTCACAGCTAGTAAAAATCTTGATTTAAATCCAATGTTTTGATCATCACAATAAGCTATTTATTGTAAGAATATGATTATATGAATGTAATCATCACAAAATGCTGAGCACAGAATTTGTTGATTCTGAAGTTTCTGTCTTTCCTTCCTTCCTTCCTTCCTTCCTTCCTTCCTTCCTTCCTTCCTTCCTTCCTTCTCTTCCCTTCCCTCCCCTTCCCTCCCTCTCTGTCTCTCTCTCTCTCTCTTTGTTTGGTTGTTTGAGATAGGGTTTCTCTGTGTAGCCCTGGCTGTCCTGGTGCTGGGATCAAAGGCATGTGCCACTGTCACCCAGCCTGAAGTTTCTTTATGTATGGAAAATAAAAGATCAAATGAAGAGTTGTGCTGTTAACATTAAAGAAACTGAGAGAACATCTGTGAATCTGTAATAAGAATCATTATACTGTCAAAACATCTCAACCAGACTTGGTGACAAAGACAGGCTAATGGCTCATGGACAGAACTAAATTCCAAAGAACTCACATGAATGTCTTGGATGAATCATCACATAAACTAACACTCTGTTGCTGTCAATGTATAACATGCAGCAGGGGACAGGGGAGTGGAAGAAAATGTCAACCCTAGCAACAGTGGGAAAGTCTTACTATCCACTTAGGAGATGGGTTAAGCCCTGGGGATAGGAGGGCCTTTGCAGGGAGAGATGGAGGAGGTCTGAGTCATAGTGTCTAAGGTACTACTCTTACTAAAATCACCATGGTTACAGTTTCCAAGGTTATAGTGACTATAAGAAAGACACATACAGTTGAATTTGTTTTGGTTGAATTTGTAAAAAAATACAAATTAAATTCAGAAAACAGGAAGTAGTTTGAGAACAATAGTCAAAGATAGCACATATGACATGACTCATTTTATTGATGACTTCTATTTCACCTATTGTCTTTTAAAATGTAGGAATAAAAAAATACTCAGAAGTAGAAACAGAGTCAATGATTAAAGCTATTGTAGTAGTAAACCCTTTTTTAAAAAAATTGCAATACATGCCATTCTGGATTTTCTTTCTACCAATGGACTGTACAGCACATATCACTCAATGCAGGGTGGCACTCTAAACCTCTTCAGTATGTTTTGATACCACATTATGTTCCTACCAAACTCTAGGCAAAATGAAAATAACCCACATTATTTGGCTAAAGATTTAAGAGTTTTGGTAAAATCTGGTGGCCCTTATGTGCACTCAGATTTTGAATAATTCCAGGTGCTATATAAAGGTTCTGTATCCTTGCAGGGAAGAGAGGTGGCAACCTCTAAACATTCCTCCTTTCCGCATTTCTCTAGTTTGCATTCTTTTCTTCTTCTTTGAATAGAGTTCAGTACATTAAGACAATCTAATCCTGTCCTCTCAATAGTTTCCTTTTGATTGGTAGGTTTGATATCAGAGCCATCTGCCTAGATGTCCTCTGATTATTGCCATCTCCAAAAGGAACAGATGAGTCACTGTAGAGTTCTGAGGGCACCACACAATTGTCCTAAACTGTTTTTGTTGAACAGTTACTAAGAAGAACCTCTGAGGAATGGCCTTGTTAGAATTTTATGGCTATTGTTCCACATGGCGAAGATAACAGTTTGGTGTAACTGTCCTCAATACTAAGTTTTGTAGACAGACTAAATATTGCTTTCATGAGTAGTTCTAAGGAGATAAGACAGTAGAGGAGAGCAAGATTACAGAAAGAAGAGCGAGTATGCTGAGATGTGGAAGGTATAGCTTTTACCCAACAGACGATAAGAGGTCTCACAGCAGGCTTCTAATAAATGTTTTATCATGGAGAAATAGCACTGGAGATTTCTCAAAAAGAAAGAGAAATGAACAATAATAAGAATATTAAAATTGAGGCAGTCACCTAAAATGCATAAATTCTATAGGTAAATAGTATTAATGCTCACAATGTCTATTCAAAGACAGCATATCTTTCAGAGAAGAAATGAGAATATTGTAGGCATAGAAGAACTGTTTTACTACCTTACTTTTTAGTGAAACACACTTCACATAAAACAGCAGCCATGGAACACTATTGAAGCTTCTATAAAAAATCAAGGGTATGTAAATGACAATATGTAGTAAATACTTACTTCTGAAGAACGGATGCTAATTTCTAAATTATTTACACTCCTCGGTGAAGGAAATAGACCTTGTTTTTCAGTAGCATATTATAGCTGTCTACTTCTTCTAGTTAGAGTTTTATGATTACTTTTGCTTTTATTAAGGGATTAAATTTAGAAGAAAAGATCCCTTTATGAAGTAAATGGAATATGAAATAGAATCTATCTAAGGATAAATTTTAAAAAATATTTTGTTCAATTTGTAATTGTGTGTACACATCTGTGTCTCTGCGTGAGTTTGCACGTGAGTGTAGGTGACCATGGTGGCTAGAAAATGGTGTCAGATCCCCTGGATCTGGACTTAGAGTAGCTTGTGAGCCACCAGATGTGGCTCAGCAGTATGTGACCCATGTCTCCAGCCCATGCAATAATTTCATAAAAGCTAGTACAAAGTGAATCCAGAGGGAAAGGATCCAGCATGGGTTTAAATGAGATAGTCAGACAAGACAACAGCAGATGTGCCCCAGTACCTACATGGAAGAAACTGTACTTGCTGCCAGAATTAAGCTGAGAATGAGATGGGATTTGGGCTAGTAAATCCAATGCATCTGCTTCTATCCTGATATTTTTTAGAAACTCTCATTGATCCCAATGAGAGCAGAAAGGCAAGAGTCCTCAGGAATGCAGTCTGTAGGGGTTTCAGCACCACAAAACTGGATGTGTGAGGAGTCGTTTGGTCCAGATGATATTTCAGTAAAATCATTAAATAACCTAGATGATGTCATAGACAGCCAGATGGATAATTTTAGTTTCAGCAGAGAAAAATAGTTAAGCCTGGTACTACAGATCTAGAAATAACTAAACCTTTGTGTATTGGCATAGAAACTCACCCACTTTGTGCCCATGAATGTAACACAGGAAAAGTTTTAGATTCGACCGTTGGTCTAAGACTAAATACAAGGGCAGATGCCTAAACCTCTACTGACTGAGTTGCTTGAGGATTCTTGATTTCCTGTTCTTATCTGGATCAGTCAGTGCAAAAACAATCATAAAACTCCAACAAACACAAGGAGACAGCCTTGATATATTATTGAGAACTGTACAAAGCAAGAACATCTGGAACAATCCAGAAGGCCTGGAGTAAGTGCTTTGTACATTCTTCTTAAAGGAATAAACATCTGAGATGAGAGAATGTTAACTTTGATCTAAGAATTATGCAGTGAGGATGGATTGAAATCTCACATCATTCTTCTTTGAGATATATATATATATATACATATTTTCATGTTCTTCTATGACTATTTAAATAAATTAGTAAAAAATAATATCTTCATTTTCACCCCAAATGAAGCAGAATGGTGACTTGATATATTATTAACTTCGTTTCTTATTAGAACAGATGTTTAGTTTGAGCACTTTCAGAGATAATCATGTTGTGGAAATACAAGTTTTATGTATGAAGAGAGAGAGAGAGAGAGAGAGAGAGAGAGAGAGAGAGAAATCAAAGGATACATTTTACAGGAAACTATTAGTATATTCATTCATTATCTTTAGTGTCATTGACTTATCTGTAGACACGTTAAAAAAGCATTTGAGCAATAGAAACTACAACTAGATAGGTTTTTCATATACTCCACTTTATAGTAATGTTTTACTTTCATTTTTAAGTTTAATTTCATATACTTTTTAATTTTGTAGACAACCAAATTACTCACTGATTCTATCAATCATAATTTGATCTCAATGATTATCTAGAGATTGAATGATAATCATATAAAATAGATACGAGGGATGCCATACTTAAGTTTATTTATTTATTTATTTATCTATTTATTTATTTATTTTTCATTCCTATGGCTAAGTTTATTACCCCTGTTCTCTTCTTGTACAAAATTTAAAACTTTGAAATCCAGGCCCAGGTGGCAGCTAGAGTCCCCCCATTTGGTGAAACTGTGAGGTTCCAGTCTGGCCTTACTGGGTTTCCAGGTCCAGCCACAGGCTGCGATCTGGCTATGGAGCCAGGCAAGGCATCCAGGTAAAAGTCCCTGATGGGAACAGCCACTAGCCTTTGTCCCTGAGTTACAGTTCACATTGAGAAGGCTCAGGCTGCAGGGCTATGGCAAGGCTGTGAGGTTCTGTGGTGCCCAGGAGTTTCCCGGAGAAGATGTCACCCAGGCCTTTCTTCCTTGGCCTGGCCAACGCCCTTCTTTATCTTAACTCTGTGCTCTGGGTCCCACTTGCCAGGCAGCCTAGGAAAGAACCCTCCAGGAGACACCCAGGACTTTCCTGCTTGTTCTGTCTAGGCAGAAGTGGCAATGATGCCACCTGGGGTTCTCAGAGGAAAAGGGTGATTCGATTCGGGAAGCCACTGTCTTGCAGCCATTGAAGGAGAAGAGCTGTTCAACCTCTGGGAAGTAAGTGGTGCTGTCCAGCACAGACTGAACAGCTTCCTCCTGGGGCTCCAGGCCTAGTTGAACCAGCTCATAGAGTACACAGTGGTGCACGTGGTAACGCTGCAGAGGGAGAAAGGGTATCATGGCATCCAGCAGGTGTTCCTCCATGATGCCAGACTGCCAGAAGCCATGGTGAGGGTTGTCTAACACAGCTCGGGAGACGGCTGGCTCCAGCTCCTTGCAGGCTGTCCCTGCAGCTGCGCCATGCCTCCAGGGCTGTCTGGTTGATCTGCTCGCCACCAATATTGCTGATAAAGATGAAAATGGCTTTGCGATAGTTGGTCCCATACACAACCCAAAAGGGGCCGAGGAAGGGCTGCAGGACTTCCATCAGGCCAGGGGGCAGCTTGTCCATCTCAACAAAGAGGAAGAGAGATCAGCCACAGGCAGTGAGGTTCCCCTGGACTCAGCTCTTGAGATCCTTCCGGCAAGGCTGGCCAGAAGTCGCATTCGCAGAACGAGCCGAGGCTGTAGCGCAGAGAAGAATGTCCCAGGCAGTGGTGGTGGCCAAGACCAGTGCGAGCAGCCCAAATATCGAGCCCTAGGGCCAGCAGCATCACCTAGCAACCGCCATCCGGTTGAGGCCTGATTTCTGTCTCTTAAGTTTATTTTTTTCCTCTTCTTTTTTTCCCCCCTCTATTTCCTTTTATTGAAAATAGTTTTTTTCCCCCCATACAATATATTCTGGTTAAGGTTTCCCTCTCTCAACTCCTCCCAGATCCTCTCCACTTGACCTCTCATCCAAACCCACATCCTTTCTGTCTCTCTTTCTTGTTAGAAAACAAACAGGCATTAAAAAAATAATAAAAAAGAAAAAATGAAAACAAACAAATAGGACAAAACAAACAAATGAACAGAATAAAAAGAGCGAATTAATTTTCCCCAAGGGCGTCTCATTGGGTATACAAACCACTCTTAAATAGAGGCCTCACACCCAGCAGTAGATGGCCAACACAAACCGAACTTTATGGCATTTTTTAAGGTTCTTTGTTTCATAATATTTTCTGGGGCTTTTAAAAAACCTAATAGGTGCTTTGCGTGTACATTATGGTTTCTGGCTTTTAGTGTTTATCGAATTTCTGTGTGTGAGAACGTGTGTCTCTGTATCTATCTCTATGTGTTTCTTGTGTTTTTTCTTTGACTTTTCCCTTCTGTTTGTATACTTAAGTTGAAATTCAGTTGTCTCAAGTTCAGTCAGTACTGGGAATCCTGTGTTTTATTGGCAGTCCTGGCTCTGATATGTACCTCTGCTGCCTCTTTCTCTTTCTCTCTTTCTTCCCATCTCCTACACATACTCTCTAACTTGGCACTAATGATGCTGGCCTCTATTCCCTAGGTAACACAAAACATCTATTCAACTTCTGGGGCCTGTTTTTACATGCCAACATAGGGAGAAAAGGGTCTAGGGGTGACATGGTTTGGGACTAAATTATCTATTACATCATTCTCTGTAGCCCTAAAATTTTCCAGTCCTGACTTGCCCAGCAGTCTAGATGAATCTTTCCTACCTGTGTTCCACAGCCGCTTATAACATAATCACTCAGAGGCTTATATTAATTACAAACTGTATGGCCTATGGCTTCAGCTTCTTGCTAGCTAGCTCTTTCATCTTAAATTAACCAATTTCTATAAATCTATATGTTGCCATGTGGCTGTAGCATTACTGGTATATTGACATCTTGTTGCTCCTTTGGTGGCAGTTTTGCATCTTTCCCAACTTTGCCCTTCTTTTCTCTGTATCTCTGCTTGGATTTCCCACCTGTCTGTAAGCTTTCTTACTATAGGCCAAAACAGCTTTATTTATTATCCAATGGGAGCCACCCATATTCACAGCATACAGAAAGAATCCCACAGCAGTCCTCTCAAACCATCATGAATGAATACACCATCACAATATTGTCTTATTCCAAACATATTTATTGAATGCCTTCAGTGACCCAGTGACTGTTAAGTCCCAGAGGACAGCTCACAGAATGCAGTTTGCCTCATGGACAAATACTAAGTAATTCTGTGAGTGATACTCAAAACCATAAAGAAATTATTACACAGTTGAAATGTCTAGAATGATCCTGGAAGCCCCACAGGAAAGATGGTGTTTGAGGAGAGACATACAGGACTGGTGATTGCTAGACATGAGCTATACCAGGAAAGTGTCTGTCAGGAAGATGAAAGAGTGGCTCAGAGACCTTGATGGGATCATGCTTGATATGTCTGAGGAGCAGTGAGCATTGAAGTAGAAATGTCCAAGATGGGTAGAGAGGTGTGTGCATTGGTGTATTTTGTCTTGTACACTGCAGTATATTGAGATTAAAAAAATAGACAGATAGGTTGGTAATATTTCTGAGGAAAGAGTTAAGTTCTGATTTGTATGCTAAAAGGAACATTCAGCTGGCATTGTGGAGCCATACAGAGGAAGAACACAGCCTTCAAACAGGACTGTGATGCTCTGGTGGAGTTGGAGGTCTTAACGTGGGCCAGGAATGTGATGGATGGGAAGCATTTGTGTACAAAAGCCAACTAGATTTCCTGATGTGCTAGATATAAAAGAGACGTTTTAGGAGAGAATGGGGGGACATGGCAATAAAAAGAGGATCTTGCTGTGCAAACATTAAAATAGCCCCACAGCCTTCCTGCTCAGCTGATTCCAAATGCCTTACTTAAGAAGAAAATACATTCACATTTCCTACCAGTCATTGTGTTTTGTTTATTTATTTTTCCTCCAGAGATGTTCATTGTTTAAAGCAAATTGAAACAATTGACCAATTCGCTGTACTTTTGTTTCAGAAAATATCGGGTTATTCTCCATAGAGATGGTGGCATCCGATTCCCTGTGTTCTATAACCTGCTTCCCTCAGCTCTTGGCATTTTAAATTGGTGTTTATCTCAATATTGATTTAAGCTGTATTTCTTAAAACAGTTTCTAGTTCTTTTTACAGTTAAATTCCTTCTTCATTGAAAAAAAGGCATCTTTCTTTACTTTTACTTAAGTCAGAATAATGTTTCTACACTCATTGTTTATTGAAGTTACTTTTTGACTGTTACATGTTTTGTATGTGTGTACATGTGCACACCTGCTTGCCACAACATGCATGGAGAGGTCAGAGGACATCTAGTGATGTCATTCTCCTTCGACCATGAGTGTCCAGGGTCAGACTCAGATCTTCAGGCTTGGCATCAGATGCCTGTACTGACTGAGCCATCTCACCACACCATCATGCTATTGTCAGGTGTAAACGTGAGGCTGACAAGACAGCTCATCAGTGAGGAGACTCTGCCTCTCTTGTGCAGGGCCAGGGCTCAGTAATCAGCACACACAGAGAATATGGCTCATGACGATCTGTGGCTCCAGCTTCATGGGTCTGGATTCCCTCTCAGGCCCCTCTGGTACCTGCATACTCATGGTACACATTCAGAGAAGTAGCCACACATATCAATAAAAATAAAAATAAATAAAGCTTAGAAAAGATTAAACACAAACACTTTTGTATTTGTTTAAATGTTTTACTGGATACCCGCTGTGTACACTGAGATAATGATACCTGACTTAAGGGTGGCAGATGAATTAAGATAAAGTATAAATAAAAGAAAATGTTAAAATTGTGACAAGAACCTTTTTGGTGAAGAGTTGGTAATGGTAATGATTAACTTTTACAAAAAAGCACTTGCTTAATATAGGTGAATCATACGATTTAATCCTCAGTAAATAGATTAATATTTTCATTTGACATCTGAATGAGTGGATACTCTGACATACCTAGTTATGAGTGTTTGGAACAGGATGCAAACCTGGGGACCACTACTTCTGGACCTATGTCCTTAACTTACATTTCTGCCTGCGAATAGTATGGGAAATGGGCTCCACATCGTATCAAAGAGAAAAGGGTCACAGCAGACCCTGCAATGCCTAGTCATATTGGTGTAATAGATCTGGGATTTGAGACATCACTGCATGATGAACAGTTCTAAAAGGTCCCCTTTGTGAAGTGTAAAGTCTTAGGCACTTTATGACAGGAAGACTGCTCTAGTGACATTCTAAATTTTAAATTTTATGATTTTTTTCCCTTTGGAAGAGGAAGCAATTTTCCCTTTGTCATTCACATGCCAGAGACTGGAGGTATTTTTTTTTCTTAGTGGAATATTTCCTGGACCTGTACAGTCATATGATGCTTTGAGAATATTAAACATTCTTTTATGCAGTGTGTGTAACACAGTGAATTTTATTCTTTCCACTTTTAACCAAACAAAATAAAGCATAGCAAGACACAGAGTTATACATCACGCTGCTGATCTTCCCAGGTCTATTTGCACAGTGCACAATATATCAATTGTATATGACAGCTATTCTCTCCCAATCAGTCCTGAAGCACATCTTAAAATGACCAGCGGGAGACGAGTAAATGAATAGTACCCGAGATGTTGACTTTCATCTAACACAGGACAATCTGGTCTTCAATTGGCTACTCCCAATTTGTTTTTGCACTGTAGTAATAAATGGTTTGGTTAATGTTTATGCTTCAAACAAGTAAGATATTTGGTCTCGAGTAATATTAAGGTAAGCCCATTTACCTTTCCATCAAAACTCATCATGATAGCTCTATTTTCTCTAGCTTTGCCGTGGAAATCTTGTCCTGTGTAATTGGTAATATTTCAGCATCCTATTTTATATGTAGGTGGTGGAGAAAATTTAATTGGTTAGAAGCAAAAAATAACCTTAAAGTATCATCATTTACAATTATCTTCATCTGTTTCAATCTTTTATTTCTTCTTACTAAGTAGGAATATGTATCCTTTGCACTCAGGTCAATTCTGCTTTTGTTCTAAGCCCCAAGAACAGTGAGCAGATGTCTTTGTGGCTGATGCATTGCTTCTTGTCCCTCATATTAGAAAGCTCTAATAGTAGACAATGGTTACACACAAAGTAATAACTTTGGATAATGCTCCTGTTGTGCAAAGAGACCACAGAGACACGAACTCACCAAAATGCAAAAGCAAGGTTTATTTCAATTCAAGCCATGGCAGGGACCTTGGTCAAGGCTAGAGGAGGTGCCCGCCCCTCTGCAAGCTCAGTTTTTAAAAGCAAAAACCACAAGGTTACATCATTTAGGGGTGCAAGCACAGATACAATTCTGGTTGGCTCAAGTTTTAGGGGCTTTTCATAATTTCTGTGTTATCTTACTTTGTGGTTTTAACCGGTTGTTTGTCAAACTTTATAGACTACCTCCGGCATTGGGGCATTCTGTGGTTAATCAATTGCTACCAGATAGTCCTTCAAACATCCTGACTTTGTCCATTGACCTATGTCAGCAGCTCTGAGAATTTTGAAACTCAGGCCTCTTTCAACCTGGGATGAGGGGCTTGTGTGAAATGGGGGTGCTTTGGTTCTTCATTCCAAATACCTAAAATCCAGTCAGTAAATGTTTGCTGCAAGCTGCAAAAATATAAAAAGTAGGATTTCAGCTGATTATGACAAAGCTAATACCTGGAAGAGGCCAAGGGCCTTCCAGCCTCCCAGAGTTCAAGCTGAGGCTCAAGGAGCCTTGGTGATATTTATCTTTTTGATTATCAGCTGTTTCCTGATATGAGTTTCTTGTGTGCTATTGTAGCTTTTTCATCATTTATTGGGCACCTTATCCCCTCTACTAAAGGAATATTTAGATAACCTTGTGCACTGACAGCTATGCACAGCCAGAACCCCAGTTCAAGCCTCCCTGTAATTATCGTCATTGGTAGCATCCAGCCAGGTCCAACCCTAGATGGAGGAAAGTACCTTATCAGAGATACCTCTGTTCTCTCTAAACACAGACTTAAGCATCCATCCAGACTATCCGTTTGAGAAAGCCTGGCAGATGTGCCAATTAAGCTTAATTTTCTCCTTTCCCAAATCTTACCTCTAGTTCCAGATCTTCCTTTAACTATCACCAGAGGCATCCAGCTGTACACAGGTTGCCTAGCGACTGAGCTCACTTTCCCCCACCCTGTAGAAAAAAATGCAGATAGCTTGGACACATAGGAGCCACAGGGAAAAATAGGGCAGTTTTATTTTCTCTCATTGACCTGGCAACTTACAGATTCTTAACATTTTCTACCAATCACATTTAAGGCTATAGTGGAGCATATAAGATCCCTCTTCTTAGATATTACCCAAATTTAGCCTTTAGTTAATTCATTTCCCCATTAGTCACTTCCCTTTTGGGTTGCAAATGATAATTAACAATTACTGCCCCTCTATGTGATTCTTATCATCCTTCTGTTTGACCCTGGAAGCCTGGCTTTGCATTGCCAAGGGATTACTGCTTGTAAGTGTATATATACCAGGACTCCCAGGGTATGAGGGAACAGAGAAGAGAAAAGAGAATGGAAGAACTAGATGGGTAAGAACTTGAGAGGAACAAACTGAAACGGGAAAGAACTAGATTGAATATCTAGAAGAGAGTCCTAGAGGAACAAGACGGAAGATGAGGAAGAGTCAGATGGAGAAGTACTAGCTGGGTAAGAACAAGCTGAAAAGGACCTAGATGAGGCAAAATTAAGACAAGAGAATTAAGACAGAACTTAGAGGGAGCAATAGATAAGTGAAGAGAGAAATCAGCCAAGAAATGAGCTAGGCACAAGAACAGAACTGAAGCTGTGTAAATAGGATGTTATGCCAGAGGAATTAAAGCAAGTGGACTATAGAGCTCAGAGTGCTGAGATTCTATTTCCCAAAAATAGTCCTCACCATTAGTAGTTCTCTCTCCTGAGTGCCTGGGATGTATAATATTAAGGTTGGTCTGTAAATATTATACAAAAATGTTAATAATGTTTGCATTTACAGGAAGTTGGAAGACTGCTTAAGCTTATTTATGAAAAGACTGGCTTAAAATCAATGTCATAAGCTTCTAGTAGAGGCTCATGAAAGGGCCATCGCCTCACAAAGCTGCCTGTATACAAGGCACTTAGGAACTGTGAAGGATGGAGATCTGAGGAAAAGGAGCCAAGGCAGATGTTCTTAGCATCACCTGGAGGATGAACAAATTCTGTCAAATATTTACAAGAGAAAGAACACCAGTGTGGTGATCTGAATAAGAATGGCCTCCATAGGCTCATATACTTGAATGCTTAGTCACCAGGAAATGGGAACTATTTAAGGAGTATTGGCCTTGTTGGAAGAGGTGTGTGGCTGGGAGTGGGCTTTGGGGTTTCAAAAGGCCATTGCAGGCTCCAGTCTCTTTTTCTCTTGCTGCTGCTGCCTGTGAATCAGGACATAGCCCTCATCTACTTCTCCAGTACCATGACAGCCTTTGTGCCACCATACTCCCTGCTATGTTGGTAATGGACTAACTTAAGCAAGCCCCCAGTTAAATGCTTTTCATTTATGAGTTGCCCAAGCTTTTGGGCTAAAAATGTATTAGTGACCCTGAGTATAAAAGCCTAAAGAAGAACACTTAATGAATGTTGTCTATGTTAATGTTTGTGAAAAATGTGACCAACTCTTCAACTACCCAGGCCCAGAACCAGGTCTATGTGTTGACCCACCCCATCTGTGATCTGCTAGAGCACATGAAGGGACCAGTCAGTCCTGTAGACCCAAAGCTTCAGGATCTCCACAACATAGAGCAACAGCAGGATAACCAAGAGAAGTTCCAGTTAGGGTCTAGCCTCAATAGTATAGCAGAAATCAGAGACCTCCTGTTAGGATACTGCAACAACTCCAGCTGCATGACCACACATGCACAGTTCAGCAGCCAAGCAAAGGGCCTTATGTCTTATGTTATCTGTGCACAGCATGGTCATGCAAAGCCCACATGTACATGTGCTGGGAAATCCTTAAAAATCTGGTCTCCTCTCTTCTGCTCTCTCCTCCTCCTCCTCCTCCCTCTCTCCCTTCTCTGCCCGTGTCTTTCCAACAGACCTGGTCATGCTCCCCCCCCCCCAAAAAAAAAGCTCTGATACTGGCTTTTGTCATGCCTTGTGACCTTTCCTTAAAGTGTAAAAGCGTGGCATTTAAAACAAACACCTCCAACCAGACTGATGACTCTTTGCAATGAACACTTGCAAGTAAAGATATATATATATATATATATATATAAAAGGGGTTACTCTGTAACTCAATATGTCATACTACCGTTTCCATGATGAGATTGATTTTTCCTTTATTTTTTCTTTTTTTCTGTTAAAGTTTATTTTATTTTATTGGGGGGTGGTTGCAAGGGCAGAGGGAAAGCAAATACAAAGGGATAGGGAAATGAATGGGATAGAGATGCATGATGTGAAAGGCACAAAGAATAAATAAAAAGAAAATCTGAAGTGCTTCGTAACATTTCTAAATCTATAAGGCCCAATAACCAGTCTAGAAATTAAATTGTCAATTTTAATTTTTAATAATGAAATCAATCCCAGTGTTACTGTTAACCTAAAACTAGGATAATTTCTGGAAGAGCTCCACACTGTCTGACAGATAGATGTCTGATGTTCTTTCTTCCAATGTGGGGTAGTTAGCTACTCTTGTTGAAGGTGATCCAATTTTTGAAAGTCATGTACAATTTCTTGACCGAAGTTTGAACATTTGTTCCATGGACACAGGTTACATTTCTCTAGTGTGGATATGTTGTTACCTTAGTTCAAATGCAAATTAGTAGTGCTATACACCTTGCCTTGAGTTGCTCCTAATATATACAATCTTTATAGAACTGTACATTTTGAGAGTTAGTAATGTGAGTCTAAATGACTCAGATTTAAGTCAAGATTTGAATCGTTGGAATATAACATGAACCAAGCAGAAGTGTTTAACTTACTCATTTTCCCCCCTCAAAATCATCTCTGATTTAATTCTCTTCAAATACAGTGATTAGTATTCCTTCTACAGTTTATATCCAATAGTTAGACACATAAAGCAGCAAAGTAGGGATGTTGACCTTATTTAGAATATTAGCTTTGCCTTTTCAATTAGTTATTTGAGAATTTCACACAATATGCTTTTGATCATATTTACCCCCTTTCTAAACTTCTCTCAGATCCACCTTCCTTCTCTAGCCAGCCAATTTGTGCTCTCTCTTTCTTCTTTTTTAACCTGTCGAATGAAGTGTTGCACTTGGACTCTTAGGTATGTGACCTTCTGGTTGAGCATGGTCAGTCTACTGAGGGGGCCAGGCAAACATCATGTCAGGCCCCTAAGAACTCAGTTAAGAACTAGGCCCCAGTTCCTCTAAGTACTAGGCCTGGCTAATCCTTCCCTACCACAGGTAATAACCAAATAAGGACAGAATCTGGGACTTGTTCAGACTTGCCCTAGAATGGAAAACTGTAGCCCTACTCAGCCCACTCCTGCTAGCCCTAACAAATTGGAAATGTACTAGCATAACTGCCACTCCCATAAGCCAATCGTAAATGAACTAATGACCTCATTACCCTAGGACCTCCCCTTGGCTGTGCTTAAAAGGAACCCATATGTCCCTCTCAAGGTCATCACCCTTTTGTATGGGTAAGTGACCCCACGTACATGTGATATAATGAATACTCTTGTTTGCATTGTGCTGGTGGTCTTTCTTCGGAACTTCTCTCAGACTGTAACACCTACCAGAAGCCACATCCTTAAAAGTCAGACTCTTTCTCCCCTGTCCTCTTTCTTTCTCCCGGCAGCTAACATTTGCCACTAGCTCCTTAGCTCGGTGTGGGGCTTCATACCCACCTCCCCTCTCCATGCTGGGACTTCGTCTGGCTTCAACTTGTGCTGGTCTTGCATCTCAAGAGTTCACTTGTATACTTTAACTTTCACTGTGTTATTGGGTTTTCCATTCTGTGTTTTTAAAAATCCTACTATGTTTACAATGTAAAAATATTTAAATTTTTCATAGAATACATTTTAGCCATGTTCTTCCCTCCTCCCAGTTCTCTCCCCTCCCCATTGAACTTCATATTCTTTCTCTCTCTTAAAAAAAGCCAAGCCGACACAAAAACAAACATAAACAAACAAAAAAGGAAACACACACACACACACACACACACACAGAAAAATAAATACAAAACCCGAAACCCCCCCCCCCCCAAAAAAAAAAACCCCTCATCATATAAATGAAAACAAAACCAAACAAACCCATCATGGTGTCTGTTTTGTGTTGGTCAACTACTCCTGAGCATGTAGCTGGCCTGAATTGTGATTGATAGACCCCATGTCACTCCATTGATGAAAACTGACTTTCTCTCTCCTCGTATCTACCAATTTCAAACAGTTTCTTGTTTAGGAGTGGCACATTGTCTTACTTCCCTTCTCGGTGCTGAGATCTTGTCTGGCTTGAACCCAGGAAGGTCTTGTGGGTGATGCCAGTCTCTGTGAGCTCATATGTGTATTATACTTTTGTATCTGAATGAAGATTTTTCCTTGAATTCATCTCAAGCCTCTGGCTCTTACACTCTTTCTGCCTCCTCTTCTGCCTAGATCCCTGAGGCTTGAAAAGGGGTGTGAGATACAGACATCAGATTTAGAGCTGAATGCTCCAATGTCCCTCACTTTCTGCATTGAACATTAGTTTTCAAAAATGTAGAGAAAGCAAATGAGCGAAGAAGCTATCTGTGCGACCACTGGGTCATTACACAGCTTATATCTGCACCACTGTGACACCAAAATTGACATAAAGTGAGCATTTCAAATGCCTCTGGCATACTCAGCACCTACATGGTGTTTAACATTTTGCCTTTAAACACTATGTGAATATAAGCTCAAAGCTAACATAAACAAATGAGAAAAAGAGAGCCAAGACTTCTACTTTCCCCTCCTGGCATATTGAGTTAGTTTGAGATCAGTCATCATTATTCCTAGAGCCCATTAAAAATACATTCACTCTTGAGTATTCAAACTTTTGTTTTTACAGATGACATTGGGTCTTAACGCATTAGTGGTTTCTGCAAATAGGCAGAGGACACTTTCACTTTTGTTCTGACAGAATTTGTCAGACAGCATTAATCTCCTGAGGAAGAAAAGCCTGAAAAAAAAAAAAAGGCAATGGATTCAAAGTAAATTAGACAGGGTGAAGAAATCATTGAAAATTGAATGGTTTTCATGGCATGATAAAAAAATTAATGTTTCCTATTTCATTTCTGGGAACACTTGAGGTCTATGCATCTTTGGCTTTTCTCATACATTTTTGCTTCAAAATCTCATGTTGAGCATTCATGGTAGGAACTGTTATTAGCTATGCATGACACAGAAGAAATTATAACACAAAGAAGTTAAATAACATGCACCATACTGCACAAACAGGCAGCCTCTGACATGGATCAGACATAGATGTGTCTTCCAAAGAGTACTGATTAGTACTTGTATCCAAGTAGGATAAGAGATAACACTCACAGTAACAAAAATACTGAATATGTCTTCAGCTATGGTAGAGTGTCAGCAAATGAGTGCACGTCCCTTTTTCTTTTTCTCTTCTAGGTAGGTCTTAAGAATGTTTGAGTTTTTAGTAAACTCCAAAAGGAAGGTTTGAGAGCATTTTCAATGAGATGCTGGCAAAAGAGGCACATTAGTAGAGTGATGTTAAAAGACTCCCAAGTTTCATCATCTTCCCTGTTCTCCTCTGGAAACATGCCTGAAAGTTTCACCAAGTGATGAAGAATTAGATAAGGTGTAGGCTTCTTGGATTCAGGGTAGATAGAAAGCCAAAGTTGTTTCTTCCCAATGTCAGTCTTAGCACACATCTCCATGATGCTTTATTTTGCTCCTGCCTTTGGTCCTTCTTTACTCATCAGATACCTGAGTCCTGGATACACACTTTCATTCTTTACGTTAGTTGATTCTATACAAGGACAGAAATATGACTTTGACTTCCAGGGTCTTTTTCACCTCCTTACTTTGAGATAAAGAACGTATATATACATTATGTCTCATAAATCAAAGTTGGTATTCTTGTACTGTTCAGTGTGAAAAAAATAGAAAATAAACAATTCAGAAAAGAATGAAAACCAGCATTTTCTAATTTTTATTTATGGGAACACTGTGTTGTTGTGATTGCAGTGTGTCTGAAGCCCCTGCTGAACACACTAAAAAATAAAGAATAAGCAAACACACACACACACACACACACACACACACACACACACACACTCACACACACACACACACAGTGGGGGAGGAAGAGAAACAGGGAGAGGGAGATGGACAAGGATACAGAAGGGCAGTAGGGAGGAGAGATCAATCAATAGATCAATAGTTTGATGAGAGAGAGAGAGAGAGAGAGAGAGAGAGAGAGAGAGAGAGAGAGAAAGAGAGAGAGAGAGAGATTATCTTATGAATCAATATATAGAACTATCAATTGTATATTATAGTGGAGAAACCTATACAGAGACAAATGGACCCCTTAGTCTCTCACACCAATATTTTTTTGCAATCTTCATGACATGATGGCAATATCAAAATGATTTATACAAGAGTAATGGCCTGGAGAGGAGGTAAAGGCTATTAGTCAGTCTGATTTTTAATCTAAGCTTATGACTATCTTTAGCTTGGTCATAAACTGTTTAAATGAAATTGTTTTTTTTTTCCTATACAGTTTGGTTAACCAAATGTCTACTGTAAAAATGAGATAAAAATCAAGAACAATCAAAAGCAACTCATACATTTCTGGCTTATACCATTGTATGTATGGTGATGATATTTACTTAATGCAGGAAAGCTGGTGTTGGTAAAGGATGCTGAGCTCTCAGCTGGCCATGTTGAGCTATCAGACATTCAAGAAAAGAGTCAAGTAAGAAGCATTATAAATATGATGTGTAGATCAAGATCTGTTTCAGAAGTAATGATATGGCATACAAGTAGTATTCAAAATAGGAAAAGTAGAGGCTGGAGAGGTTTAGCAGTTAAGGATTTTTCTCACTCCTCCAGAGGACCTGAGTTCTGTTCCTAAGATCCATGTTTGGCAGCCCACCCTGGCCTGTGACTTCAGCTCAGAGGGATCTTAGATGCCCACTCACCTTTTGTGAATGCTCATGCTCTTTGACAGCCAACCTGCTTTCAGGACACTCTAGGAGATGGTGTTGTGGGGATCAGGTACTCATCTTGGAGACTAGATATTTTCTGTTATAGATGATAGCAGGGAGCTGCTACAATGAACTCTACTGATTTTTCAGTGCAAATTTTCTTCAAGAAATTTTGGGGGGATTTGGAGTTGAAAAATGGGTTTTGCGTATGACCATGTTTTATTGTATACATGTATGAAAGTTTTCAAGAATAAGGAAAAATAATTTTTAAAAAGAATGGAAAAATAGTAAAGTCACAGTTTATCTTTCACCTTTTACCAAGCACATCTGAGTTATGACTGTTTCATCCGGTAAGAAGATACTCACCTAATTTTACTGTTGCTTCTGTTACCCCTGATTTATTTATTTTTTCTTTTGAGACACATTTCCCTATGTTGATCAAGAGGGCCTTACATATGCTCATGGGGTGTTCTGGTCTCAGCTTCCAGAGTAGCAGGAATGACAGATGAGCATTGTTGTGCCCAGCTGTTTTTGGAACCTAATAGCTCTGTCAGGGGAGGGGATGAGAAGGCACCAGACACCAGGAGTCAGTTGAAGCAAACAGCAGACTCATTTATTCAATAATGGGGAAGGCCTTATATACCCTCCTCCCACCACCAATTTGTTGGCATTTCTTAGTTGTCTCTTATTGGCTGGGCATGATCAGGAATTCTGACAGTGCCAGTTGCTAGGCTCTTAGGCAATTCCAGGTTGGCTCATAGGAAGTACGTTATGTGCATGCCTTGGCAACTGGTTTGAGCCAATTTCCTTGACCCTATGGGCCTGTCCTACTACATCTATCCCTATTTCTGAGTTATTAATGTTAATTGTTCATTATCTAGCTTCTTATGAAAATGCAGGGTTCTCTCTCTCTCTCTCTCTCTCTCTCGTTTTTTTTAAACACCCAACCAACCAAAGTTTCTCTTCCCTCCTTTCTTCCCAGTTCCTCCCTCCTACCCCCATCCCCATCCACTCATCCTCTACTGTTTCTCTTCAGATACAGGAGGGCCTTCTATGGATATCAGTCAACCATGGTTTATCAAGTGGCAGTGAGATTAGGCTCCTCCTCTTCTATTAAGGCTGATGAGGCAATCCTGTAGGAGGAATGGGTCGCAAAAGCAGGCAGCAGAGTGAGAAACAGCTCTGCTCTCACTGCTAGGCGTCTCAAAAGAAGAACAAGTTATACGACTGTCACATAGAGAGAGGGCCCTCAGGAGCGAGCTCCCTCACAGGGTATGGGTTTCTAGCTGGGCAGGTCATTAGTTGGCCACTCCTACAATTTCTTTGCCATCTTTACAGCAGCACATCTTGTAGGCAGGGCAAATTGAATGTCAAAGGGTTTGGGTTTGTGGCTGGTTTGGTGTCCCAGTCCCTCCATTGTAATATTATGATTAATCCATGTGAGTCTATTAAATGGGTAACAGAATTTGTTAAGATATAAATTGAGGAAATATACTCATGATTACAGAACAAAGTAGACAACAGAAGTCTTCCTCTGATCTGAGCAGTAGCAAATCCACCTCACAGGAAGGAGCAGAGAGAAGAGCATATGACCCTTCTCCAATTATAAGAGGCCAGGTACCATGGCAGGAAGTACCGCCTTCTTTGGGCCATATAGCCAAATGGGCAAAGCAAATACTACTACACGGGAAGTCTTATCTGGTTACAGGAGATGGCCAGTTAAGGCTCTGTATCCCCTATTGCTAGGAGTCTTGGCTAAGGTTTCCTTATTGGAGTAAAGAAAACAATTATAAATGGAATTATGTCTGGGCTGTCTCCCTCCTATCTTCCAGTTATGCTTGTGGGGAGCAGAGGGGCCCCAAAGCATCTCCTCTGTGAAATACACATCTTACTGCAATGGGTATGCATTGGGTTCCTCATGGCTCACACCCTAGTCTCAATCTCTCTGTTTTAATTAGGTCTTCCCCACATATTTTTCTCTATTGTGCTTTGCTTAGACAAGTAGCACCACGTCCTGTTTAAAAGGAATAACGGAAGAAGCAAATTACAATCAATGAATAAGGAAAATAGTCATGGTATCCATTTTTTTTCCCTCTGAGTGATTCCACATAAATCTATGGCTTTACTGTCTCCGCAGATGCTGCTTATTACTTGGCTGTGCTGGGCTTTCAGCTCCCTAGACCCTTGAAAACACGCCCCCTGTTTGAGGGAATTTCCCAGGTTACTTATCTATGCTTCTCCCCGCCCCCTCCCAGGCTGGTGCCAGAAACACTTCTTTCTTAGCAGCTGCCTGCACAGGCTTGAGTTGCACAGGCTGCAACCACAGACACCGTCTATGAGGCTTTGAGATCTGAGTGTCCACCAACAGATGCCTCGGAGTCCATTCCTGCTGAATTGGCCTCGGAAACATTTAGCTCCACTGATCCCGTGAGCTTCCAGTTCCCAGCACAAGTGAACCAGTGAGAGCAACTGTGCTGAAATTGTTAACAGTTGTTTCTCCATTGAGATCAGCTGTGTACTTTGGGGGAACCTTCCTAGCTACGTAGCCTCTCTGCCTCATTCTTAGATCCCCCAGGACACTCATCTTACCTTAAAGGTTTGATGCCCTCATTCCTTAGGGCTGTTTACTATACATAAGTCTATAATAAATTCCCACTATTAACTCTGAACTAAGTACTGATTTCAAGACGCTGAGTGGGGGTGAACCTATTACCTACCCTTCAGCAATTATTTATATAAGGATCATGCTTCTGTGGGGGGAAGATTTTCAAAGGTTTACAAACTACAGCTAAAAGATTTGATTTTGACCCTAAATTCAGAATAATAAAATATGTTCTCCATAGCCCTTAGCAATGACCTTGTAATATAGAGGCTCATAAAGTAAATGGTTCCAAGCTTAATCATTCTTTGTTTAATAACATGAATTAATTTCCCTCAAAGGGGGCAACTACACTTATACGATAATTTCAATGTCTGATCCAAAGTATTTTTTTTCCAAAAAATGTAAAGTATTTCTCAAATATAATGCTGAGAACACTGCAGGTGCTATAATGTATGAGAACAAGATCATTGTGTTTCAAAAATCTGAAATAATTTTGGAAGTATTGGTCAAAACAACACTCTCAGAGAACAGGCAGCATATGCATTTGCAAAATTAAGTGCAGAAGGAATGATGTCACACAGAAAATTGAAAAGTCATTCCAAGGACAGTTTACATAATTGAGCACAATATCAGAAGAGACATTTCTAAAACCTGTAGGAGGGAATATGGTACAGGACCCTAGTTCCTTCAAATGTAAAACTTTAACTATGCACAGCAGTTTATGGATCACCATTTCTCAATGGGAGTGTCCATAAATTATCAGGTTTGGTATTGATTCTAAGAGCAATTGTTCTCATTCTTATTTGCACTCATAGCCAATCTGGAAGGAAAATGGACTGTCACATGTTTCCCAGAAAATACCAACTTTGGTGCAAACATGTGGTAAAAGAAATAAAATGTGAAGCGCCCCTCATGAGGCTAGAAACTCAGCTGATGTGATTTTCCCCTGTATTAGATTTCCTCTGTATTAACAAGCACGATTTAATGGATTGGACCTTCCATATGCTGAAAAAGCTTAAACCACTGGCTTATGAAATAGCTGTGAATCCAGAACAACCTGGGGGACTTAAGATGGGAAAATGCTGCTAACACAATTTCTCAACAGGGAAAAACAAAACAAAACAACAGAGTTATATCGTTACTTGAGTGGGGGAACAGGAGATTTCCAGAGATTTGACAGTACTGCCATTTCAGCTTTAAATGCAGAGCATCTGGGTTAGAAGGACCAACAACCCTAAGTATAATGCACACAACTATGTGAGTCCACTGAGGAGAAACAATGGGAAACTAGTCTTCCAGAGGGAGTTGGCATAATAAAGTCTGAGTTTGAAACATTTTTCGGAGATCAATTGTTGATCCATAGATAATTAGATATCCAGGCAAATGTCAGCTTATCAGTTTTAGGCTTCAAAAAACAAAGCTAAGGGCTGGAGAAAAAGGAGGAAATCCAACAGCCAACCTGTTACAGTATATAAACAAAAATAGAGAATGATGGTCTACACTAAAGCAGTAGCAAGAATCTAGAAGAAATCTCAAATGGTTGCTAAGTAGCTACCACCATATGCAGATGGAATTTGGATTTTAAGTTCATACAAGTTAATTATGGTAAAATGAAAAGGATTTTTATTCTGAGACTTTATGATATTCTTTGTATTTTTGTCCAACCAAGAGTTGTAGACATATGAGTAAACAGAAAATAATAATCAATACCTCATAATAAAACAGTGGCTATACACCAACAGGGATCTGACTACAACACTGCACTTATTTAAGTCAGCTGCATAAATGTATTTAAGGCTTGCAAATGTAGTTTAAGAAATCTCAGCAAATAATTAAAACTATCATTGTGAACTCAAAAGGAATTGTAGAAATACAAGGAAGAGTGAGTACTGAACAAAAGTCCACTGAATAAGCTCACATCTAGATAGACTAGATTGGAGCTAGCTAAAGAAAGAGTCAGTGAACTGGAAGACTGGTCAGAAAGAAGTTATGGAGACTGAAATTTAATAAAAGAATTGAAAACAAAGACACCGTGAGCGAGTAACAGCAACTGAACTGGAGTTTCTGAAAGAGGCTGTAGAAAACAAAGAGATATTTGAAGAAATAAAATCATTCTGAAATTTCCTGAGAGTTATCAAATTGAAGATACAAGAAGCCTACAAAAACCTACACAGAAAATCACACGCAAAGAATAGTAAAGACCAAAGATAAAAAGAAAAGTTTAGTTGCCAAGAAAATGACATCTAAAAGAGAACAAGGTTTTTATATAGTCATAAATTTCTTACCAGAGAAGATAAACCTACATGCTAAAAGGCCCTAGTAATCCCTGAATTCATATTGTATTGAGCAGCAATTCTGAAGTAAAGGTAAAATAAAACACTTTCAGATTAAGATATTCATTGTAAGAAATTACAAGAAAGTTTCTAAAGCTGATGTGGAAGGTCCACGTGGTTACTAGATGCTTTAGGAAAGAAGTGGACTACCAGAAATGATATTTTATGACAGTTTCATAAATGTATAATATAATTTTGACCACATATGTCTGCACTACATACTCTTACCCCCTCCTTCTTCCACTGAACATTTTCTTCCCAACTAATTATCTCCTACTTCCATGTGCTGCTTTTCTGTTTTTGATTAGGTTTTTGTGAATGACTATGTGGTAGGGGCACTATTTACCTGAGCATAGGTTTAAATGGATTTATAATGGCAGGTATGAATTACCCTTTATGGCATGAGATGCCATACCAATCAATAAGCTGTTTATTAATTATCTCTTGCCTTAATTTCCACCATTCTGATAAAACACCATGACCTTAAATGTACTGAGGAGGAAAAGGGTTTGTTTATTTCATCTTATAGTATGGTCCACCATCCAGGGAAGTCAGACCAGGAACTCAAGGCAAGAACCTGGAGGTAGGAGCTGATGTAGAGATGATGCTTATTGGTATGCTCTACATGGCTTGTTCAGCCTGTTGTTTTATAGCATGCAAAATAACTAGCCCCTGGGGTGGTACCTCCTGAAGTGATCTAGGCCCCTCCACATCAATAATAAATCAAGAAAATACAGAAGTTAGTGGTCTGCAGGCCATGCTGGTGGAGGAATATTCTCACTTCAGGTTCCTTCTTCCAAAATGACTCTGGCTTGTGCCAAGTTGACAAGCAAACTAAGCAGCATACCTCCATAGCATTCATTCCCATTGTTGCAACATTGGACACCTCTTGCTTATCAGGTTGGCACTGTATTCTCTCAGAGGGATATAAATATTTAGAGCAAAGATTTTACCATCGCTTTACAATGGTGATATACTATGGAGTAGGTTTCATTTTTGAAGTAGGGCAATCATACAAAACCCTTGAAACTCTGTCAGACGGATTGAGGACCAAGATGGATAGCAAGGTTCTCCAGAGTAAAATCTTCAAGTGTCTATTGAAGACTTCACACTCACCTTTTCCCATCTTCAGAAATTCCCTGGTTCAAACTGGTCTAGCCAGTTGAGAGGTAAATATTATACTACCAAACTCAGGACAAAAGTGACATAAGCCTACCCTGCTATGCATTCCTTTAAAATCCAAGCTTTGACTCTATCCAATAACATTGCTATGTAAGTTTTTTCATTTAAACTTTTATATTATGAGAATTTCATACATGAGTACTGTATTTACATAATTTCCACCCTTTCTCTCCTATTCCAACTCCTTCTGTGTACCCTACATGCCTTCTCAAATTCATAACCTCTTATTATTTATTATTGTTTTAAACACAACCTGACAAGTATATTTAGGGTGGCTCCTTTGTATATATAACTGGGAATCTAACTGATCAAGGGAGCTCATACCTGGAGAAGACTGCTTTTCCTCTTTTGTATCAGTCACTGATTGAATGTAGCTCTTCATCTAGCAATGAAGCACTGTGAAATTTCCCCCATTGGCATGTGGACTGGTGTTATCCTGAGGCAGGTCTTGTTTGGGTGGCCATATTGTAGAGATTTCATGGTAATGTCTAGATAAGTTTAAAGGGAGTAATAAAAGTGATACATCATCTTTCACCTACAGTGTGTATAAAAATCTCAAGAATCAGAAAAAACTGAAAAATAATCAACAGTAAAAGATCAAAGAGGGGCTGGAGAGCTGGCTCAGCATTTAAGAGTGCTTGCCACTTTGTGGAGGACCTGAGTCCAGTTCCCAGGACCCACCTGTCACGTGGCTAATGACTGCTGAGATTTCCAACGCCAGGAGATCCAACATGTTCTTTTCTTGCCATATTGGGTACTAGCACATAAAGCACAAATCCACATGAATGAATAAAATATTTTTAAAAATTAATTGAAAGGATGAGACTCTAGATAACTTTGATTTTGAAATTAACAGATTATTTTGAGAAGGAAACAGAGAGAACTGGACACGGCAACAAAGCATATAGTAGCAGCATGTCACATCAATAAAGAATGGACCTTCTGTAGATGAAATATGCAATATGGGAAACAAAGAACTCATTAGAGTAGCATATACATATATAAATTTAGTATTAATCCATTAGAATAAGAATAAAATCCTGTCATTTGCAAGAAAATGTGTGGAACTAGACAGTGTTATTATACAAAATATGCTGGATTCAATAGAAAAATATCACATTTTTCTCTCATGTGGAAATTATTTTTATTAAGCAGACACGAAAGTAGAAGGGAATCTGTGATAGTTAATCATTGTAGTAAACTTGATTAGATTATAGAGTGCCTAAAGGATTTGGAATGCACACCTCACCTCAGGGTAGTCTGTGCAGCTGATTGCAAAGAGGCTTAACTGGAGCACAGAAACCTTCCCTGAATGTGCACAGCAGTGCGCAGCACTTGGCTTGGCCAAGGCCAGGAACTGTAACAGTAGGCCTCCATAGCTGCTAGTTTTAATACATTTCTTTTTTTCTTTTTCTTTTTTTCAAAAAATTTTATTGGACATGTGCAAGATTTGTTCTCCTGGGTACTAAGCAATTCATTGGAGATCTGATGAAGGGTATAAAGGAACGGATAAGCAAATTAGATCAATGGTGTGTGCGTGTGTGTCTGTGTGTGTGTGTGTGTGTGTGTGTGTGTGTCTGTGTGTGTGTGTGTGTGTGTGTAGAATTCTTTTGGTAATAACCTAGATGTGACTGCCAATTTCTCTAATGCATATATGACAAATGAAAGTTGAGTAAATAAGATGACTCTTCCCACATATAGGCTAGGTGCTTTTGAGATACTTAAAAACACAGAGTCTTACATAGGATAATAGTGTATAAAACTAGACAGCATGTTCTTTCTCTTCATCTTTATGAGTTTAATCATAAATGGCATCCCAAATACCACTTATAACTCATAGTAACACAAATAAGGAAGTCCAAATTAAACAACTGGTTGAGAAGAATAAGACTATCTCCCAGAGGACGAAATACATGAGCATGAAGACAAAAGAAAACGGAAACACAGAAGTCCAAATGCAATGAAACATAAGTGGGGTTGGGATAAAAAATTTACAGTTTTACAGTTAGCTAAAAAGGCAGCCACCATGAAAAGGTAAGTGGAATAAAGAGGATATTGAATGAAAGCTGAGGGGTAAAAGTTTAACCCAGGAGTTAAACCCAGGAGTGTCAGTCAAGACACCAGTCATGTGGTTGGCAGAAGGGAAATAATAAGGATCTGCAAGGAATTTGAGAGCACAGTCTCAGTACTTCTCGTGTGTCCAATAGAGAAGACTGTACTTAAATAAACAAACAAGTAGAAATAACACAGTGTGAGCCTTCAAAGCAAGGTATTAATGATCCTGTGAACGAGCCTTTTGCAATGAGTAATCCATGTACAACCATATATTCACTTGAAATCTGTACCATGAATGCCAAATAAGGAGTGTTCAGAAGGAATGGAAATTTCTAGTGTAAATCAAACATTCCACCAGAAAAATAAATGAAATTTTGAAGATGATGAAGATGACGGAGAGAATGGTGAGGGTTTGTAATAGCCCTTACCTGGGAGCGAGTCAAAAGGAGATAGAAAATTGAAAGTGTTTTCTTTTTTTCTTCTAACAATTTCATTTACTTATAGCTTGTTGTTTTAAGAGCAAATCAATTCTCTAACATCAGAACTCACATAAATACACAAACACAATATAGAGTCTTATGTGTGTTCAGCATTAGGTAAGAGCAAGAGGGAGCATTTGTTCATTCATGCATACAGGGACTTTAGGTTGGTGTCATATGGCTGCTCCCACATAGGTTTATAAAGATGAAGATAACATATTTTTGGTTGACATTCCTATGACATGCTGCATACAGGCACATGTAAGCATCAGTATGTCACTATGCAAACAAAAGATTTTTTTTTCAGGGAGTGTGTATAGTTTTAAAGGTTTCTCTGTGTTAAGACAGTTGGAATAGGTTTACCACAGAATAAAACCTCAGAAGAACTTCTAACTTCTGAGTAACTGGTAACAGAAGGTGCTCTGAATATGGCTATTTTGACCAACTGCATTTTTATTCATGTAATTATAGAAACAGAATAAAAGTTTTTGTGGATTTAATGCAAGTTAGCCTTCAGTCTTCACTTTTCAAATGTCTGATTTACAGATTATGTTCCTGAGCATATTTGACTTTCTAATTTTAAGATGTATAAGTTCACCTTCAAAATAGACTTTATCATTTTATCATGAGAAACACTAAAACCATACACAAATAAAAATGTAACACTTTGAAATTCATTGAGATCAATACAATTCTATTTTTTGGAACCAGCTAAGCTAATGAATCCAGCATTCTTTTTTTTCATTACATTTTTAAATTATTATTATGTGTTTTAATTTTATACATCAGCCATGGGTTCCCCTGTCCTCCCGCCTCCTGCCCCCCCCCCCACCTTCCCCCCAGCCCCTCCCCTCCATTCCCATGTCCTCCAGGACCAAGACACCCCTGAGGATTCATTTAAACCTGGTGGGTTCAGTACAGGCAGGTCCTGTCACCTCCTTCCAGACTGAGCAAAGTGTCCCTGTGTAAGCCCAAGGTTCCAAACAGCCAGCTCATGCACTAAGGACACGTCCTGGTCCCACAGCCTGGATGCCTCCCAAACAGAACAAGCTATTCAATTGTCTCACTTATCCAGAGGGCCTGTATTCTTGTTGGATTAAAACAGGTGAAGGGAATTGCCTTCCATTTGACTTTGTAAAGTAAGATTATTTATGATGGTTGGATTTTGGGGATAAAATGTAATCCATCACTGTCCTGGAATGTGTCAGTTACTATGTGAAGGCTCAATATAATGTCACATATAAAGCCACAGAAAGAAAAAAGAAAAAAAGTCTTCTGTTCCCTGTTAGCTTAAACTATGAAACTTACAGTATATCATACTAAGTGAATATAGTGAGACAATGCCTTAAGGATTTACTGTAACACCTGGTAAGTCTTCCTAATATACATATAAACAGAATCAAGGAAATTTTAAACATATTATTCAACTGTTTTATGGCCTTACATATTGAATGAACCATCTGAAAATATTCCATCTTTAGCTCTAGATAAGACCCATTCTTCATTTCAAGGCAGAATTTTAAGTGTCCATATTCTAGAAGCCCAAGTGGGAAAATTATGCTTCAATTTTGGATGCTATCACTCTTCAACTTGTACATAAAACTCTAGCAAACTTAACATTGGCATGTATCCTCTCTCATGGTCTTTAAATGTCATTCAAGCCAATCAAATTTAGAGTTCTCAACATTTTTTGTGTTCATAAAATAAATGAGCAGGATTAATAGACTTGATGCTGTACTATTTCTTTTTTGACACTAGGGTTGTGTGCAGCAGATGGACAAGAAAAAAGTTTCTTGGACTGGGTTTTGGAGTGTAGAAATAGAAGAGAGATCACCAAGATGTCGGCTGTGGACTGCAATGCATTCCCACCTGTTTTAGTGTGGAGTTAGCTGGATTTAAAAGGCAGAGGTATTCTGGAAGGAGTTATTTCAATGTCTAAACATCTCTTTAGTTTGAATAAACCTGCATGAATAGAAGCAGAGGCAGAGACAGCATCCATAGCTCTGGTCACCACCACATAGTCCATGTGCCCTTGGTCAACAAGCAACAGAACTCCCTGGATCCCAGGACTTAGGTCAGTTTCATTCTGGTGCATGAATGCAAGGTCAAAATTTCTAAAGAGTAGATATTATTCAACAAAACAAGCCATGAAAAAATTTGCATTTTTGAGACTGTGAACAGTAAATTCAAGAAAGAGCTGATATCATTTTATAAATCATCAAATTCCTCACATTCTGATATAACAAAGATTTTAACTGAACTGGGAAAAGAGTGAAGGGGAAAAATAAAAATATGCTTATATATTATTAGAACTAATATAAAAGGTGTTATATTTGGTTAAAAAAATTCAGTTGGGATGGAGAGATGGATCATCAGTTAAGAGTGCTTTCCATGTCAGGTGGCACCTTTAACATCAGTTTCAAGGGAATCTGCACACACACACACACACACACACACACACACACACACACACATTCACTCACAACTAAAACTTGTAAAAATAAATCTAAAAAGAGGAAAAAAACCGACGAAGTTGTTCAAATACATGTGTAGTGTACACATATTCTTCTACACTTGCATTTAATTTCAATCCTCAGTTTTTAGTGGAATTGCTGAACAGAGCCATATGTTAAAAAAAAAGCAGAAATGGATCGTCCCAGAAATCCCATCAGGACCAGAGCTAGACCTGAAATCATGGAATGGAAGAAGAAGAAGAAGAAGAAGAAGAAGAAGAAGAAGAAGAAGAAGAAGAAGAAGAAGAACCTTATAAGTAACATCATGAAGAGGCTAGAGCCTTATATAGAAGAAATCAAAAAAAAAGTGGAGGAACAGACAAACAAAAAATGGGAAGAACGTTATAAAAAACTAGAGGAAAGGACAATTAAAGCAGAATAAAACAATAAGCCCCTGAAAGAAAATCAGAAAAAAAAACAAGGGAAACGGTCCAAGACCTGAAGAGGGAAATAGAAAAAAGGAAGAAGACACTAGCAGAAGGAATGCTGGAAATAGAAAATCTAGTAAAGGAACAGGAACTTCAGAGGCAAGTATAACCAACAGAATGCAAGAGATGGAAGAGAGGATCTCTGGTGTTGAAGATACCGTAGAAGAAATAGATTCATCAGTCAAAGAAAACACTAAAACCAGCAAAGTCATGACCCAAAATGTCCAAGAAATTTGGGACACCATGAAAGGACCAAACCTACAAATAATAGGGATAGAGGAAGGAGAAGAATACCAACTCAAAGGCACAGACTAGACCCCCCAAAAAGTCCCCTTGCCATGTAATAATTAAATGACTAAACATACAGAATAAAGAAAGAATATTAAGGGCAGCAAAGGAAAAAGGCCAAGTGACTTATAAAGGCAAACCAATCAGAATAACACGCAATTTCTCGATGGAGACTTTGAAAGCCAGAAGGACCTGGACAGATATAATGCAGACACTAAGAGATCATGGATGTCAGCCTAGACTAATATACCCAGAAAAACTTTCAATCATCATAGATGGAGTGAACAAGACCTTCCAAGACAAAACCAGATTTAAACAATACTTATCCACAAACCCAGCCCTACAGAAAGCACTAGAAGGAAAATTCCAACACAAGGAAGGCAGATACACCCATGAAAACACAGGCAATCGATAACACCACAGCAGTAAACCCCAAAGAAGAGAAGTACACACACACTACCACCAAATAATAAAAATAATAACAGGAAAAACAATCACTGGTCATTAATATCCCTTAATATCAATGGACTTAATTCACCTATAAAAAGACACAGACTAACAGAATGAATATGAAAACAGGATCCATCTTTCTGCTGCATACAAGAAACACACCTCAAATTCAAAGACAGACACCTTCTAAGAATAAAAGGCTGGGAAAAGACTTTCCAATCAAATGGTCTTAAGAAGCAAGCTGGTGTAGCCATCCTAATATCCAGAAAAATAGACTTCAAACTAAAATCAATCAAAAGAGATGATGAAGGACATTACATACTCATTGCAGGAAAGATCCACCAAGATGAAGTTTCAATTCTGAACATTTATGCCCCAAACACAAGGGCACCCACATATGTAAAAGAAACATTACTAAAGCTTAAATCACATATAAAACCCCACACATTAACAGTGGGAGACTTCAATACCCCAATTTCACCTCTGGACAGATCGGCCATATTGAAACATGACAGAGACATAATGGTATTAACTGCTGTTATGGCTCAAATGGACTTAAACAATATATACAGAACATTCCACCTGAACAAAAAAGAATATACCTTCTTCTTAGCACCCCATGGAAACTTCTCTAAAATGGACCACATACTTGGCCACAAAGTAAATCTCAACAGATACAAAACAATTGGAACAATGTCCTGTGTTCTGTCAGACCACCATGGTTTAAAGTTAGATTTCAACAACAGAAAAAACTACAGATATCCTACAATCTCATGGAAACTGAATAATGCTCAACTGAATCACCAATGGGTTAAGGAAGAAATAAAGAAAGAAATTAAAGACTTCCTAGAGATCAATGAAAATGAATACACCACATACCCAAACTTATGGGACACTATGAAAGCAGTGCTAAGAGGGAAATTCATAGCACTAAATGCCCACACAAAGAAGCTGGAGAAATCTCATGCTAGTGACTTGACAGCACACCTGAATGCCCTTGAACAGGAAGAAGCAAAGTCTCCCAGGAGGAATAGATGCCAGGAAATTATCAAATTGAGAGCTGAAATCAATAAATAAGAAATAAAGAGAACAATACAAAGGATTAATGAAACAAAGAGTTGGTTCTTTGAGAAGATCAATAAGATAGACAAGCCCTTATCCAAACTAATCAAAAGACAGAGAGAGAGCATCCAAATTAACAAAATCAGAAATGAAAAGGGGGACATAACAACAGACAAGGAGGAAATCCAGAGAATCATCAGGTCATACTTCAAAAACCTCTACTCCACAAAACTGGAAAATCTAAAAGAAATGGATAATTTTCTGGATATGTACCACATACCTAAGTTAAATCAAGACCAGGTAAACCAGTTAAATAGTCCAATAACACTTAAGGAAATAGAATCAGTCCAGGACAGAGATATTTTTACTGCAGAATTCTACTAGATCTTCAAAGAAGACTTAATACCAATACTCTTTAAATTGTTCCACACAATAGAAGCAGAAGGAATATTACCAAACTCCTTCTATGAGGCTACAATTACCCTGATTCCTAAACCAAACAAAGATGCAACAAAGAAAGAGAACTACAGACTGATCTCCCTCATGATCATTGATGCAAAAGTACTCAATAAAATATGGATAAACAGACTCCAAGAACACATCAAAACAATTATCCACCATGATCAAGTAGGCTTCATCCCAGGGATGCAAGGGTGATTCAACATACAAAAGTCAGTCAATGTAATACACCATATAAACAAACTCAAAGGAAAAAAAAACCCACATGATTATCTCACTAGATGCAGAAAAAGCATTTGACAAAATCCAACACCCCTTCATGATAAAGGTCTTGGAGTGATCAGGAATCCAGGGAACATACCTAAACATAATAAAGGCAATCTACAACAAGCCAACAGCCAACATCAAATTAAATGGAGAGAAACTCAAAGCAATACCACTAAAATCAGGAACAAGGCAAGGCTGTCCCCTCTCCCCATACTTATTCAATATAGTACTTGAAGTTCTAGCCAGAGCTATGAGACAACATAAGGAGATTAAGGGGATACAAATTGGAAAGGAAGAAATCAACCTCTCCCTATTTGCAGATGACATGATAGTACACATGAGTGACCCAAAAATTCAACCAAGGAACTGATACAGCTAATAAATCCTTCAGCAACATAGCAGGATACAAGATCCACTCAAAAAAATCAGTAGCCCTCCTATATACAGTAGACAAACAGGCTGAGAAGGAAATCAGAGATACATCACCCTTTACAATAGCCACAAATGATATAAAATATCTTGCGGTTACTCTAACTAAGCATTTGAAGGACCTATATGACAAGAACTTTAAGTCCCTGAAAAAAGAAATTGAAGAAGATGTCAGAAAATGGAAAGATCTCTCATGCCCATGGATAGGCAGGATTAACAAGGTAAAAATGGCGATCTTACCAAAAGCAATCTACAGATTCAATGCAATCCCCATCAAATTACCAACACAATTCTTCACAGATCTGGAAAGAATAATACTCCACTTCATATGGAAAAACAAAAAACCCAGGATAGCCAAAAGAATCCTGTACAATAAACCAACCTCTGGAGGCATTACAATCCCTGACCTCAAGCTCTACTATAGAGCTACAGTAATAAAATCAGCTTGGTACTGGCATAAAATCCTACATGTGGACCAATGGAATTGAATTGAAGACCCTGACATTAACCCGCACACCTATGAACATATAATTTTTGACAAAGAAGCCAAAAATATACAATGGAAAAAAGAAAGCATCTTCAACAAATGGTGCTGGCATAACTGGATGTCAATATGTAGAAGGCTGCAAATAGATCCATATCTTTCACCATGCACAAAACTTAAGTCCAAATGGATCAAAGACCTCAACATAAATCCAGTTACTCTGAACCTGATAGAATAGAAAGTAGGAAGTAGTCTTGAATGCATTGGCACTGGAGATCACTTTCTAAATATAACACCAGTAGCTGAGAGAAACAATCAATCAATGGGACCTGTTGCAACTGAGAAGCTTTTGTAGAGCAAAGGACATGGTCAACAAGACAAAGAGACAGTCTATAGAATGGGAAAAGGTCTTCACTAACCCTACATTTGACATTGGGCCGATATCCAGAATATATAAAGAACTCAAGAAATTAGACATCAAAATGCCCAACAGTTCAATTAAGAAATGGGCTATAGAACTAAACAGAGAATTCTCCACAGAGGAAGTTCAAATGGCTGAAAGACCTTTAAGGAATTGCTCAACATCCCTAATTACCTGGGAAATGCAAATCAAAACGACTCTGAGATACTGCCTTACACCTGTCAGAATGGCTAAGATCAAAAACACTGAAGACAGCTTATGCTGGAGAGGATGTGGAGCAAGGGGAACTCTCCTCCACTGCTGGTGGGAATGCAAGCTTGTACAGCCACTTTGGAAATCAATATGGCGCTTCCTTAGAAAATTGAGAATCCATCTCCCCCAAGACCCAGCTATAGCACTCTTAGGCATATACCCAAGGAATGCTCAATCACACCACAAGGGCATTTGCTCAGCTATGTTTATATCAGCATTGTTTGTAATAGCCAGAACCTGGAAACAACCTAGATGCCCTTCAACTGAAGAATGGATAAAGAAAATATGGTAAATATACACAATGGAGTACTACTCAGCCAGAAAATCAATGACATCATGAAGTTTGCAGGCAAATGGATGGATCTAGAAAAAAATCATCCTGAGTGAGGTAACCCAGACTCAGAAGGACAAACATGGTATGTACTCACTCATAGGAGGAGACTAGATGTAAAACAAAGATGACTAGAATGCTGCACAACTCCAGGGAGGCTACCTAGAAAATGGGACCCTAGGAAAGACACAGGGATCACCCAATGACAGAGAAATGGATGAGATCTACATGAACAATCTGTACGAGTGTGTGAGAAATGAAGGGCAAGGTTTGTGGGAAGGGAGGCTTGGGGGAGCAGGAGATCCCAGCTGGATCAGGAACAGAAAGGGAGAACAAGGAATGATAGACCATGATGGATGAGGATCACATGAGAACAGGAGTGGGCAGAGTGCTGGAGAGGTCCGCTGAGGTCCACAGTGATGCATCCTCTGTAGACTGCTGGCAGTCTTCGAGAGAAAGCCTGATCTGACCTCATCTGGTGATCAGATGGCCAAACACCCTGAAGGTTGTGCTGGAACTCTCATCGAGTGATTGATGGAAGTGGATGCAGAGATCCTCAGCCAGGCCCCAGGTGGAGCTCCATGTGTCCAGTTGTCAAGAAGAAGGAGGGACTGTGGTAGGGGGAATTGTTGAGCCCAGGATTGGAAAAAGCACAGGGACAAAAGGCCAAACGAACAGATGCACATGTATTGTGAACCAATGGCTGTGGAACCCCTAGCTGGATCAGTCCCTCTGGATAAGTGAGACAGTTGAGTGGCTTGGACTGTTTGGGAGGCATCCAGGCTGTGGGACTGGGACCTGTCCTTAATGCATGAGCTGGCTATTTGGAACCTGGGGCTTACACAGGGACACTTTGCTCAGCATGGAAGGAGGGGACAGGACCTGCCTGTACTGAATCCACCAGGTTTAAATGAATCCCCAGAGGAGTCTTGGCCGTGGAGGACATGGGAATGGAGGGGAGGGGACAGGGAGAAGGTGGGGGTGAGGAGGGCGGGAGGGGGGGAGGGCAGGGGAACCCCTGGCTGATATGTAAAATTAAAACACAAATATAATAAATAAAGGGGGAAAAAGCATAAATGATGATAGAAGTAATCAGATATGCAAGGATTTAAAATTGAGGATACTATCCATGACGGCTAACATAAAAATAAGAAATGATGCTGAGAAAAATGTTTGCACATGCTAAAAAATGTTAGAGCTGCCATTCTCCTTGTAGAGGCCTACATCACACTCTTGAGTGTATTATTCTTTCTCTGAGCACTTCTCTTAACCCCTATGCTTAACTATATGCTCAAACTAACTCCTAATAAACTCCAACTGTGATTTAAGGATCACAGTTAATTGCATAATATAAAATTTCCTGTAGACAGTTGGAGTTTTTGATAAAATACAACCATATGAACTACCTGCCATAAGTATGTGGAAATAATAGATTTAATGGAAAGAGAGAACAATAAATTTCATAAATATGATACTCCATAAATATTAATTTTATCTTATTCCTTAAATAGTTTGTGACTTAAATGTTTATAATAACTATAAAGTTAAATCAGCTATAAAGTTGATTCATAGAAGATATAAATGGAAAAGTAGAGTTTGTTTTTCTTAAATTTCTAAAAAATGATTTTAAGATAACCAATATTTTGGTGTGATGTAGGAATATCAAGGAACAATTGAAGTTCAAGATGTCATCCCACCAGGAGGAAACTCTATGATGGCTCAATCTCAGGCAAGGCCCCCAAGACCACAGACCCTGGAATGTCTTTTGCTTCTGCTGTCCCTTTACATGTTTGCTGCTGCTATCTATGTACAAAATCCAAAATGCAAATACAGAGTTAAAAACCCAGGAGATCAGAGCACTAGCCTTTAGCTTACCACTTGCTGCTGTCCTTTCCCTGAGAGAGAGACCTTGTCCTATGTGACCTATCTTTTTATTGCCTTTCTGTCCTACCTTCTCATAGGCTCTAAACCCAACCACATGATTTCCTCTTCACTTCCTGTCTATACAGATCTTCATGTCTCTATGGTTCATACTGAGATTAAAGGTTTGGGTCACTGCTTGGCTGTGTCCTTGAACACACAGACTCTGTCTGCCATGTGATCTGATTAAGGGTGTGTGCCACCACTGCCGGACTTCTGCTAAATGGCTTGCTTTTAGCTCTGATCCCCAGGCAACTTTATTTTTTGACATACAAATATAATCACATGTCAGCACAAATAAAATATCACCATATATCTATCCTTGGTATCTGGCATGGCATGATTGGGTGTGAGGAGAAACTCACTGCCTGTAATGTAGTGTGTTTATCTTATGGAAACATCCCATTCTACTGGTCATTTTTATCTGTTGATTGTCATGAAGATGATTCCTCCCTGAGCTGTACTGCCTACTTGATAATAATGATAGCTTATACAGAGTTTTGATGAATAAAAATAAATACAAGTAAGTGTCACACAGCTAGAAAACATGAGTTTCTATTTGAGGACCTTTATAGACTGTGGCTTAGGTTAATGATTAAGAAAAACAATTAATCCCAGCTAGCCCAGCTAGCTCAAATTCTTTTAACCTTAATGTTGGGAGATGTTTTCACAGGTTTCAGAGTGCATAAACAGCTGAAACTAAGCTTTGAAAATAACTTAAAGTTGGACTAAGATGTTTTTGTTAAATAGCTTTGAGTTGAAAAACCCAAGAGAATAATCTAAAGTTTTAGAAGGGCACATAGTTGAATGCAGAACTATTTAAGGTCAGGGAACAAGAACAAAGCATCCCAATTATTACTAGCTGATGAACTTTTCTTGCTAGGATTCATTGACGTCCAAAGGTGATAATTAATTCCTTATACCCCCTTTTCCCTCAGTCTCCTCATCTAAAAAATTGTTGATGAGTGGATATGTACCCTAAAGATGTAAAGTAGAGCTGATTGATTCTTTTTCATATATAAAAGTTTAGGTTTGTGATTCTTTATAAGATTACCTTTCAAGATAAGTAATAAAATAATTGACCCTTTCTTAGTAACTGCAAAATGCAGCCTGCCAGTAAAAGACCTGACTGAGAAGAATACCTTGCTTGCCCATGTGATTAATTTATAACAAGTTGCTTGGAGATGAATGTATGTGGATTCTTGGGGTAATTTGTTTTTCACCTGTAATATGTAAAATGTTTAATCATGTAAGGGATCTGGAAAACATGCTGTGTTTTACTGTTTGCTTTGTATTCATTGTAATCATTCACTTGACAAATATAATGTAACCACATTGTTATTTTTATATTACCTAAAAGATTTTGCTAGGGTAATAAGTTGTAAGGAAAAGAAGAGAGATAGAGTTGGAGAGACTTAAAATGGGCTAGAAGGAAAACATCAAGAATGAGAGAGTTAACATGAGTTAGAAGGGAAATATCAGGATTTAATTCTAACTCTCTCATTCCTGATATTTCCCTTCTAACTCACTTTAACTCTCTCATTCTTATTGTTATGAGAGAGTTAGAAATAAAGCATCAAGAATCAAGATGGAGTTAGAAAATAGATAATGAAAAAGAAGAATAAAGAAAAGGTCTGAAGGAAACCATCAAGAGAGTGTATGAGTGTCTTTTTCCCTAATCCCTCAGATTTAAAAAAAAAATCATAGTACGTGCAGAGGCTGTGGATTTCCTTTTGAACCCTGTGCTGCCTGGAGGCTGGTCTCCCATGCAGTGATACTAATATTATAAAATATCAGATTATTAAGAATACTTACATATAAGAATTAAATGTAAAAAGAGAAATAACTATTTTTTTATTAAAGTAAAAGGAACTCTACAAAACACATTTTAAAGGTTAATCATAAAAGTAATATGTGGGAGCTAGGGGGGTTCAGAGATTAAGACCACTTGCTACTCTCCCAGAGTTCTCAAGTCTAGTACTCAGCACCCATATTGGGCACCTGTCACTCCAGATCCAGCAACACTGTCTTCCTTTCCTGGTCTCCATGCACACCCAAAGACATGTGAATGACACAGAACTATATATTATAATAATTCCTTTGCCAGGTGGTGGTGGTGCACACCTTTAGTCCCAGCACTCAAGAGGTAAAGCCAGGTGGATCACTGTGAGTTCGAGGCCAGCCTGGTGTATAGAGTGAGATCTAGGACAAGCACTAAAACTACACAGAGAAGCCCTGTCTTGAATAACCAAAAAAAAGGAAAGAGAGAGAGAAAGAAAAAATAGATTTGAAGAGTATTAATCTATGAGAAAAAGAAGATAAAAGAAGGAAGATGGATAACACACTAGTTATATTAAAATGAATATTGTTATGGATTCAGTCTGGAATGTCTTACAAGTTGCATATTTGGAATCCTGGTCCCTAGTTGGTTCATTTTGGGAGTTTCTGTTAATATAGTGGAACATTTGATATTTAGATTTCTATGATTTCCTACAAAATATAAACTATCAACAAGGACCCACAATGTGGGAAAGAGTGTAATAAACTAGAAAATTTGAGAAATGTTGAAATTTGGGTTAATCTTCAAAGAAAAATTACCTACTGAGTTTTCTCTTCATTAAAAAATACTTTCTTTTCTTTCTTTCTCATTTTTACTTTTTTGAGTCTTTGTGGATTTCACATCATGCATTCCAATCCCACTTTTCTCCCTGTCCCCTGCATCCATTGTTTCCCCTTACAACCTTCCCCCGAAAACAAAATCAAATTTAATAGACAAACCATTAACCAAAAAAAAAAAAACAAACCCAAAAAAACAAAAAAACCCAAAAAACCAAAGAAACAGAACAAATACAACAGCAACAACAACAAAGAAGAATGCTGTGGAGACCGTAGAGTGGCCTGTTGAGACACATAGTTTACCCTTTAGTCTGTTCATCTTTACTTGCAAGTGTTCATTATCGAAAGTCATTGGTCTAGCTCCAGGTGTCTGCTTTCCACTACACCTCTGATAATGGGCTCTCACTGGGGCTCCTTATGGATATCCTGTTGTCCTGTATCATGGAAATCCTGATGTTTTGGATCTGTAGGTTTGTCCCCTTCACATGCTCTAACAGTCCATAGATTTGGTGGATGTTGTGGTAGGCCAACTCATAGCCCTGGTTCTAGGCCTACTGACCCAGACACAGAAACTCTCAGCTCCTTCTCCATTGCCATGCCTGCCTGCATGCTGCCATGCTTCCCACCAAGACAATAATGGACTACACCTCTGAACTGTGAGCTGGCCTCAATGAAATGTTTTCCTTTGTAAGAGTTGCCATGATGATGATGGCATATATTCATAGGAATAAAACCCTAACTAAGACACATGACACTTTGTATTCAATTAGATCCTCAGGATGGTGTCTTTAAAATAAACATTCAAGTGATAGTGAGAAAGAATGATGCAGTATTAAAAATCCTGAGAACCAGCTGGGATCTCCTGCTTCTCTAAGCTTTCTTTCCCTCAAATCTTGCCCTTCATTACTCCCACTGTCGTTCATGTAGATCTCATCCATTTCTCTGTCATTGGGTGATCCCTGGGTCTTTCCTAGGGAGAACAGAAAGGGAGACCGAGGAATAACAGACCATGATAAATGAAGACCACATGAGAACAGGAACAGGCAGAGTGCTAGAGAGGTCCCCAGAAATCCACAATGATATATCCTCTGTAGACTGCTGGCAGTGGTCGAGGGAGGGCCTGATCTGACCTAGTCTGGTGATCAGATGACTAAACACCCTAGCAGTCGTCTTGGAACTCTCATCCAATAACTGATGGAAGTGGATGCAGAGATCCTCAGCCAGGCCCCAGGTGGAGCTCCAGGTGTCCAACTGTTGAGAAGGAGGAGGGACTGCAAGAGCGTGAATTGTTGAATCCAAGATTGCAAAAAGCACAGGGACAAATAGCCAATCGAATGGAAGCACATGAATTATGAACCAACGGCTGTGGAGCCCCCAGCTGGATCAGGCCCTCTGGATAAGTGAGACAATTGAATAGCTTGTTCTGTTTGGGAGGCACCCAGGCTGTGGGACCAGGACCTGTCCTTAGTGCATGAGCTGGCTGTTTGGAACCTGGGGCTTACATAGGGACACTTTGCTCAGTCTGGAAGGAGGTGACAGGACCTGCCTGTACTGAATCCACCAGGTTTAAATGAATCCCCCGGGGGTGTCTTGGTCCTGGAGGACATGGGAATGGAGGGGAGGGGCTGCGGGGAAGGTGGGGGTGGGAGCAGGAGGGGGGAGGACAGGGGAACCCATGGCTGATGTATAAAATTAAAACACATAATAATAATAAAAAAAATCCTGAGAACAAAAGATCATGATACCAAGGAAAGGAAAAGATCAAGGCCAAATAGGTTTTTACATTGAAACAGTGCTTGGGCAAAGAACTAATGAACTTTGACTTAATGATTTGGAACAAATAGGAAGATATGTCTAGGATGTGAAAGAAAAATTTCCATACTTAGGCAAAGCTCATCAGACAGCATATAAATCCCTTGCTGGAAAGGACCCAAAACATCTAAGATAGAAACCCTCACTGGTGTTTGTTTTAGCAGATGGCTTCCTCTTCATGATTAATTTGGTCTCAAGTAAGGATACATTTCTTTTTGAGTCAAGGTGATTTTAAACAAATTGCTTGTTAACTTAATTCTTTTGGAATTTAAGTATGTTGTCGCCTATTACCCTAGGCTGCTCCAGATCATATCATTTTCATTAACATCACATTCAGAAGGGGTTGGCTGATGCTGAAGGGGTCATTCACAAATACTCTGAGAGTGTATCTATTGTGAGTGAAAAGCTGATTCCATGTTCATGTTCCTTATCCCTTAAGTGGTAATTGGCTATTCCGTTCAAGACCCACGGAACACAAGATTCATTTTAAACAATTATCTTGTTTTCGTGTATATGTGTGTGCTTGCTTCTCTGTACATGCACCACACATGAGCAGTGGCTGTGAAGGCAGGAGGAGGGTGGATCTCTCTGAACTAAAGATATCGGCAGATGTGAACCACCTGTTGTGGATTCCGGTAGTTGTGCTCCTCTGTAAGAACAGCTAGTGCTTTTAACTGCTGAGCCATCTCTCCAGCCCTCAAAAGATAGGTCTTTAATTCTTAAAAAGTATAAATTTACAATATACACGTAAACTCTTGCATATATTCACCATATTCAAATTTGTATGCACACAGGTTTCAAAAATAATATTGTTTATTTTTGTACAGTCCATTTGAGGGTTTGATTCCATTTTATTGTATTTCTTTGAAATATTCTAAATGGACTTCACTACTCATTAATGTGTAGCATACTTGCAATTTGAAAATAGTGCCTGATTTGATCTTTAAATACATTTGTGTGGGATTTTTGTAAAGCTTTTCCTGAGTTTGAGCAAGAATTTTTAGGTACAAATAAAAATGACTCTGCATAAATAGCTGAACAAAAATAAGAAAAAAAAACCCCATACACGGAAAACCCATTTCAGTCCAGTATTTAGGATGTGGATCATTTAACAAATATTTTGGGGGTAGGCTTCTGAGTCAGATGCTGAGATCCCAGAATACTGCAGCAGATAAGCTAGAGAAATACCTTTCAGGGCATTGACAGTCTGTAATTAAACAAGATAATTCACTAAGAGATCAAATGGAATATAATGTGGTTTTATTACTAGAAGAAGTATATTCTCTTGTGAGAAAAGAAAGGCAAGACTTGACTTAAAAAAAGAGACTCCTTGGGGAAGACAGGTTTGAATAATAAATAGAACTTAGTATGAGGGCCTGCATGTGGATGATATGCAGAGGACTTAAAATGATGTTGCTTTCTTCAGTGGTATAGCCACTGAAAGGTAGGTATCCTATTCTTCAGTAAATGGTCTCACACTCACAATGATGCAAGCAAATTTAACTCCATGGCTCACACCCAGAAAAAAAGACAAGAAAGGATGGGGACTTTTGTGGGAGAAGAAGGATTCAGCAGAAGAGGTAGAGGTAGGAAGAGATCCTAATGGGACTTGAAAAACACTTAATTTTTTTTTTTTTTGTATACATGCATGAAAGCATCCAAAAATAAAAAAATTAAATATAATGATTTTAAAGTTTTTACATGTGCATATTTATGTGTTCCTGTGTTCCTGTGTGTGTGTGTGTGTGTGTGTGTGTGTGTCTGTGTGTGTGTGAGTGTGTATGTGTGTGTGTGTAGAAGGAGAGACCAAAGGAATAGATGCAATATTATCCTTAAGAATCCCTTTGACCTACTTTGAGACAGGGTGTCTCACTGGCCTACAGCACACAACTAGGCTAGACTGGCTGACCATTATGTCCTCTCCATTTCTGGGATTACAAGCATGTACTAGCACACTAGGCATTTCTAGATAGGTACTGGGGATCAAACTTGGTTCCTCTTGCTGGTGTGGCAAACATTTTACTGACAGAGCCATTTTCTCAGTTTGAGAAATGATTTTAAACAAAAGAGACCAGGAATGGCAGTGCCCTAAATAAGGTTCAAACCTGGGAGAGTGATGAGACAGAGTTGTCTCTGCTGGGAAAAATCCCTGTTGTTGATAGAGCCCAAAGATAAAACTTAGGTATGAGTTAGGTGTATGTAGGGATTTTCACCTGCTCATGTGTATGAGATTACAATCTAAAAATCTAAAAATTAGTGAAAGAAAGGGACTGGCAGAAGCCAGTGGAGAACAGCATAAATGAGCAAGAGTTAAAGAATCAGCAGCACCTGACCACTGAGTGTTTGTAATGTCAGTCTTTGCTAAGCATGAGGAATATCAGAGTGAATGCAAGGCTGAAAGCAAGATGGGGATGGGCAGAAGAGGTCCTTGAAGGTAGTTAAATGCTACCTTCAAGTAGCGTTCAAACAACTGAAAAGTTTGTTATGATGGGAAGCAGGTGTCTTTGTCTGGAGATACTGACAGTTACTGTAGAGTGGAGTATTTCAATTCTATATATACCCTTTTTATACCACCATTAGATCAATAAATCTGTAGACTTCTCTTCATTGACCATTCAATTGTATGGAGCCAGAGTTTGTCTTTTCTTCCCCCCCAAAATTTATTTCTGTATTTCAGAAAACCTACTTGAGTATACAAAACAGGGCAGATGCACATATAAACTCATGGAGATTAAAACAGTATGTGCAAGATTTACATGAGCTCAAGGAAGACAAAATACCAGCATGGAGGAGGGAGGGTGGGCACAAAGTCTCACTCCAAGTTGAGAAATTATTGGCATTTTATTGCTACTGGGAGAGAGAGTATATTTCCATGAATGATGTGACACCTGCTATACTGACCATCCTTTAGGGCAGGCTCCACGCTCAGAAGTAGTTGGCCAATATACAATAGATTCCATTTTTTTTTCCTTTCGAGAGAGGGAGAGGGACAAGGAGAGGGAGAAAATGGACACACATGAAGTTGCATACATGAGCAGATGGCGGAAGATCAGCCGGAGCTGAGGGAATAAATATGATCAAAATTAGCTATATGAAATTCTCAGAGTAAATTAAAAACATTATTTGAAATAAAAATAATGAGAGAGGTAAAAATAAATTAGCTTCAGCTGTATGATATTCATGTCAAAATTATGCTGGATGTTTCTTGCTCTCCTCTTTCTGAAGGGTTTGAATCCATTCACTTCACATTCTGTAATGCGTGTGTCACCAGAAGTTTATTGCAACCGTTAGTGAGATCATGCAGAGTGATCATTACCAGTAGGCTTCTAAAATGCATGGAATTGCTATATGTAGTAATGAGATACCTCTTCACTACAGTATCAAGTGACCCCAAGAGCGGAGGAACTAACACCTATTAATCATTCTGAAGGTTTCAGTGGGGGACGTAATAGGATAAGTAATATCACTGAGATACAGTTTCTATAAATATGGAATACACACTTTGATTGTTTATTGTCTGTTGTAACTTAATTACAAGGCATCTTTTAAAAATGACCTGGGCATTTTAGTGTTTTGTAAAACTGAACATTATGAATGTTAGATTTTAACATATTTCATGAAGCTATTACACTTGGTGATGCTCAGCTTTTACCACTTGTCCCCCCTGGGGGCCTCCTGAAGCTGCTAAGTCATCTTGACAGACTCCCCCCTCATAGTCTTTGATTGCTTTGACATATATTTCCAAATATTCAAAAATGTTATGGATTCACCTCATACATTCTTCAGCCAGACCTGAAATCTTTTAAAACTTTTAAAGTAAAACCTTTGTATTTGAAAAATATTGTCTAAAAAGTCCTAGGGAAGAAAAAGTTGTAAGACATGAAAGGAAAGGGCGATAAATAGACTGTGTTCTGGGAAGGGTATTAACTATGGAATCACAGAGCCTGAGGTGAATTTAACTGTAGGTAACAGGAGGGGAGGGGAGAGGAGGCTTGAAGCAGCTGGGCTTAAGTTTATAGAAGTAGCAGTGGGCAGCAGAGCAATTTTGGTTCATTGGTGTCTATTTTCTCTCTGGAGTGGGTGGTGAAATCATCTGTTGACTATGAGGGGAGGTGGAGTTTATTGAAAGGGAAGAACCTAGCTCTAAATTGACACTCTGATGCCAATTTGATGATTTGAGATGCTTCTTTTCATGATCCTTCCTCAGTTCAAAACTTGTCTCACATTTGACTAGAACTATACTCTGGGTTGATTAGCCAAAAGGCTACTTTAATGTGAAATGAATTCAGAAGTATATGGACAAGCAACTCTAATTTTGCATAAATGCTGTTACCTTGCTTATATAAGTGCATTGCATGCTACCTCTTACTTGTTTACTTATGCCCATCTTCTTCTGCTATGCACTCAGGTCACTCTCAAGGCTCTTATGTCATTTTATGTATTTTCCATGTTAAAATAATTACATATAATTACATGTATGTAAACACAGAAATGTCTACATATCTGTCTATTCATCTATCATCTACATCTCTGTCTGTAAACACACATAGGTATTTATTATTGTTATTTAGAATATAATGCTAAAACATATTTCCATGGACATTTATTTTTCTCAATATGGGTATTCTTCAAGTCAATTGGTAAATTTTCATATTTTTTTCAGACTGAGTTATAAATTACTCTGGAATGTGAATATGACCTCTTTTAGCCAGCTTTACTTTTTATCGACGACAAACTTCTTGCTGTGTTTTGCCACTACGACCAACATTGCTGGCGCTACTTTTGTCATTATATCTTTATGTCTTAAAGCTTTTATTTTTATAGAGAGGTCTCAGGAATGTTCGAGGGTTAAGGGTATATTCAATATAGATTTCAAAGATGCTGCCAGATTGCTTTCATAAAAGCTCTAAAACTTTACATATCTGGCACCAGGGAAAAGACCTCACTTTACCCACAGGCTTTGTATAGTAAGTGGCATATTTCTCCCTTTTAAGAAAATATTTGTGGGCCTAATACATAGAAGGGATCTTTTATTGTTTATCTAATTTGCATTTTGCTGATGACTGCAGAAACTGAACGTCTTATATGCTGTTTTCCTTATTTAAATAACTGTTTTATGAATTATTCAACTAATATCTTTTGTCCATTTACTCATGCAGGCTTTTCAGTTCCCCAGAAATTTATAAGGATCCTTTGTTTGTCCAAGTATATATGTGTGTGCATGTGTTTCTGTGTGTATGCATGAGCATATACGTATGCATGAGTGTGTGTTTGTGTATTAGCCTGTGTTTACAATCTTCATAGTGAATAGGTTTAGAATTTTGTTTATTAAGTTTGATTTCTTTCTCTTTGTAACTTAGGTATTCTCTTAAGTATAACTTTTCCTTCAGTATTTATAATTTTCTAGTATTTTTAAAGAAATGTTCATTTACTAAAGGACATGAAATCTCCAATAATTTTATAAGCTTTTAATTTTCACTTATATTACTTTTAACTCCAAATATACCTGGTGTTCTCTCTCTCTCATTATTTATTTTATTTATTTATTTTTTTGAGACAGTGTTTGTCTGTGTAGCTTTGGCTGTCCTGGGGCTCACTCTGTCAATCAGCCTGGCCTAGAACTTATAGAGATCCACTTGTCTCTGCCTCCTGAGTGCTGGGATTAAAGGCATGCACCACTATTGCCCATTGGGTGTTTGTTTTTCATATGTGACAAATTTTATAGATTAATATATTATCTAACTTCCCTCAAATTTTATTTTCTGACCTATCTACTATCAAAAGTAGAAACTAGGTTCTAAGTGGTTTATAATAGTCTACTCTAAGTTAATCCAGGGGGATGATGTTCAAGGGACTTAAAGAAAAGATGTAAAAAATCATTGCTTTGTAGCCCAAGAAATTGTCTCCTTTCCCCACATATATTATTATTATTGTTGTTGTTGTTGTTATTATTATTGTTATTGTTATTATTATTAGTTTTTACCTCTACATGTCATTTCACCTTCATAGCTTCTCACCAAATTTCTAATTCAAATTAGGGGATGCTAGTAGATAATCCTTATCATCATTTGTAACTGCAATAGCTCATGATTCCATTAACCTTTAAACTAGGACAATTCCCGTAACTATTATGTCATTTCTACTTGTAGTTATGGAAACGTCTGTAGTTGGAATGCATCATCTAATAAAGTATCACCTGCATGATTCTGTTCATACCTAACAAACAAAAGGCATGCATTAACTTGATCTCCTATTGTCTGAGAAGACACTGGCCAACCTTCCCGGAAAAGGGTAACCTGTATCAGCCTTGACTCGTTCACAGGCTTCTTATGAGACTTAGCTTTGGGAATAGAAAGGGCAAGTGCCAGGCAATAATTTAATGATGAGAGTTGCTGTATTACAGTAATCATGGGTTCATACATAGGAGATAATAAACATCCTCAAAGACTACAATCTGTACTGCTTTATAACAAGTCTGTATCACCCAGCCTCTGTCATTTCCTTTTAAAAATTCTTCATATTGCCCTAGTAACACCTCTTGTTTTCTCTTTTTCTCCTTTTTTAATTAAGAGATTTTCTATTCATTTTACATATTAACCACAGATTCCCCTGTCCTTCCTCCTCCCACCCTCTAAACCTCCCCCCAACACACCCTCCCATTCCCACCTCCTCCAAGGCAAGGTCTTCCATAGGGAGTCAGCAGAACCTGGTACATTCAGTAGAAGCAGGTCCAAGACCCTCCTTCCTGCACCAAGGTGGCACAAATAATCTTACCATAGGCACTAGGTTCCAAAAAGCCAGCTCATGCACTAGGGACAGGTACTGGTCCCACTGCCTGGGGGCCTCCTATACAGTTCAAGCTAAACAACTGTTTTGCTTATCCAGAGGGCCTAGTCTAGTACTATGAGGGCTCCTCAGCTATTGGTTAATGTGTTTCCACTAGTTTGGCTAGTTGTCTCTGTACTTTTTCCAATCATGGTCTCGATATCTCTTGCTCATAGAATCCCTTCTCTCTCTCTCTCTCTCTCTCTCTCTCTCTCTCTCTCTCTCTCTCTTTCTCTTGTCGACTGGACTCATGGAGCTCTGCCTGAGACCCTGGTAGTGGATCTCTTTATACAATCAGATTATATTTTGAACATGTGAATATGTGAAAAGTCAAATGATATGCTTTCCTAACAATCCTTTACATTCATAATAGGTGAAGAATTAGATACAGAGAACAGTCATTTTATGCATTTTATATCTCATGTTCTAGAATATCTCAAAACTTCCATTTGGAGTGAATATAAGAAAGTCATGAAGAATTAAGGCAGGTGCTCATTCTGTCATGTGATTAAGGACTCTGGTCCACGTTGGCTTTCTAGATCATGGTTGTGTTTCATGACAAATTACCTAACCAGAAAACTGAGTCATTCAGCTTTTGTGTTCCTTTGTTTAAGACTTGATTAGCTGGGGTGTTTTGGCCACCCTAATTCACCTTCAAATTTAATTTCATATGATAATTAATCATCTCAATTCAAAAATTTGTAGCACCTCACCCGGCAGCAGTGGCATATACCTTTAATCCCAGCACTCAGGAGACAGAGCCAGGCAGATCTCTGTGAGTGTGAGTCCAGCCTGGTCTACAGAGTGAGTTCCAGGAAAGGCACAAAACTACACAGAGAAACCCTGTCTCGAAAAACTGGGAAAAAAATTATAGAACCTCACAACTTTGTAAGTAAGGATTATCCTAAGAATAAGAATTTATAGGTAATGCATTTTTTGTCTGTTTCCAGAATGTTCTTATGACTGAAGAAATATCAAAGTTCAGACTTGCAGGATCTATTCCTGTCTTTCAGACCATTAATCTATCTGAGACCTTACATCCTTAATTTCACACTGTCCTAGGAAGTTTGATCAGAATAAGAATGAAGAATGAGAACATCCGAATTTTAAAAAAAAAAAAAAGTGTATTTTCTCCTATTGTGAGGTAAAAAACCCTGACTACTTTTCTGCCTTTCTTTTTCTGATATCTATTGAAATAAATAAATAAATAGAATTCAATTCTATCCCTTTTCTTGCTGGGGGCGCAATGCTCTGTGGAAGAGGATCTTTGCCAAAGGACAAGGAGGGAAGTTGGGAGTGAACCAAGTACAGGGTTGACATATGGAGCGTTCATGAAACTGACCTACCAATGTCATCAGCTAGTAGTCCAAAGACGATGATGAATAAGGGCTTTTGGGCAGTAAGAACATCCTGAGCGTACACGTTTTTATCTAGAGTCTGATCTTTTCATATTGTTTTTCTCTTGAACTGTGGCATTCCACAGATGATATGTCCAGTCCCTAACTTATGGCGGTTATAAATAAGATTTAGGGAAAATGAGGAATTTTTACCTTATGAAGATCTTGGGGAAGACACCGAAGAATTCATATACTGTAAAGAGCATGTTGCCCATGTGAGGTTATTACCTGGTCACTGCCCTCATTAGGGAAGAAGCATTTATGGCAGTCAGTGGGGAGAAGAGCTAGAGGGAAACACCAAGGAGCTTTGTTGCTCACAGTGAAGTCATGATCATCTTCTCCACTGTGGAAGTGACCTAATGCTCCCAACATTGATTCTTTCTGGACCATGAAGAATTAAGGAGAAAACACTGTTATTATTTGTTCTACTCACCTCAACTTTAGTGATGTGCTTCCTTTTGGGATACATAATAGTAAAAGGGTCTTATCTAACTTGTTCAATAATCCATGAACATGGCCTTGCCTCCCTTTCTCTATTCCATTAAAGCTTATAAAGGTGGATTAAATGATACTTAGAATGTGTGAGATCAAAACAATTACCAATGATGGTGTTATGAAGCAGAATGTTATCTACTGAGAAGCATTAGTGCTTGCTCCTAGAATGCCTGTGCGAAATTTCATGTTCTTAAAACAGTTTTGAAAATTAATTCATATGATTTATGCTTAAAAAAAAAAACAGAGTCAGGGGTTAAAACATCTCATCCTGGTACACCCTGGAACTCCCATCAGGACCAGAGCTAGACCTGAACATCATGGAATGGAAGAAGAAGAAGAAAACAACCTTATAAGTAAAATCATGAAGAGGCTAAAGCCTTATATAGAAGCAATCAAAAATAAAGTGGAGGAACAAACAAACAAAAAATGGGAAGAATGCTATAAAAAACTAGAGGAAAGGACAATGAAAGCAGAAGAAAACAATAAGTCCTTGAAAGAAAATCATGAAAAAGCAAGGGAGACAGTCCAAGACCTGAAGAGGGAAATAGAAAATCTGAAGAAGACACTAGCAGAAGGAATGTTGGAAATAGAAATCTGAGTAAACAAACAGGAACTTCAGAGGCAAGTATAACCAACAGAATGCAAGAGATGGAAGAGAGGATCTCTGGTGTTGAAGATACGGTAGAATAAATAGATTCATCAGTCAAAGAAAACACTAAAACCAACAAAGTCATGACCCAAAATGGTCAAGAAATTTAGGACACCATGAAAAGACCAAACCTATGAATAATAGGGATAAAAGAAGGAGAAGAAGACCAACTCAAAGGCACAGAAAATATATTTAACAAGATCATAGAAGAAAACTTTCCCAACTTAAAGAAGGATATGCCTATGAAGATACAAAAAGCCTATAGAACACCAAGAGACTAGACCCCCCCCCCCCCAAAGTGCCCTCACCACATAATAAAACAAATAAACGTACAGAATAAAGAAAGAATATTAAGGGCAGCAAAGGAAAAAGGCCAAGTGACTTATAAAGGCAAACCCATTAGAATAACACCCCATTTCTCAATGGAGACATTGAAAGCCAGAAGGACCTTGACAGATATAATGCAGACACTAAAAGACCATGGATGCCAGCCTAGACTAATATACCCAGCAAAACTCTCAATCATCATAGATGGAGTGAGCAAGACCTTCCAAGACAAAACCAGATTTAAACAATACTTATCCCAAAACCCAACCCTACAGAAAGCACTAGAAGGAAAATTCCAACCTAAGGAAGGCAGATATACCCATGAAAACACAGGCAATCGATAACACCACAGCAGTAAACCCCAAAGAAGAGAAGTACACACACTACCACCAAAAAATAAAAATAATAACAGGAATGAACAATCACTGGTCATTAATATCCCTTAATATCAATGGACTTAATTCAGCTATAAAAAGACACAGACTAACAGAGTGGAAATGAAAACAGGACCCATCTTTCTGCTGCATACAAGAAACACACCTCAAATTCAAAGACAGATACCTCCTAAGAATAAAAAGCTGGGAAAAGACTTTCCAATCAAATGGTCTTAAGAAGCAAGCTGGTGTAGCCATCCTAATATCAAGCAAAATAGACCTCAAACTAAAATCAATCAAAAGAGATGATGAAGGACATTACATACTCATTGCAGGAAAGATCCACCAAGATGAAGTCTCAATTCTGAACATTTATGCCCCAAACACAAGGGCACCCACATATGTAAAAGAAACATTACTAAAGCTTAAATCACATATAAAACCCCACACATTAATAGTGGGAGACTTCAACACCCCACTTTCACCTCTGGACAGATCAGCCAAATTGAAACTTAACAGAAAAATAATGGACTTAACTGATGTTATGGCTCAAAAGTACTTAATCGAAATAAACACAACATTCCACCCAAACAAAAAAGAATATACCTTCTTCTCAGCAGCCCATGGAAACTTCCCTAAAATTGACCACATACTTGGCCACAAAGCAAATCTCAACAGAAACAAAACAATTGGAATAACCTCCTGTATTCTATTGGACCACCATGGTTTAAACTTAGATTTCAACAACAGAAAAAACTACAGAAATCCTACAATCTCATGGAAACTGAATAATGCTCAACTGAATCACCAATGGGCTAAGGAAGAAATAAAGAAAGAAATTAAAGACTTCCTAGAGATCAATGAAAATGAATATACCACATACCCAAACTTATGGGACACTATGAAAGCAGTGCTAAGAGGGAAATTCATAGCACTAAATACCCACAAAAAGAAGCTGGAGAAATCTCACACTAGTGACTTGACAGCACACCTGAATGCCCTTGAACAGGAAGAAGCAAAGTCTCCCAGGAGGAACAGATGCCAGGAAATTATCAAATCAATAAAAAGAAATAAAGAGAACAATACAAAGGAACAAAACAAAGAGTTGGTTCTTTGAGAAGATCATCAAGATAGACAAGCCTTTATCCAAACTAATCAAAAGACAGAGGGAGAGCATCCAAATTAACAAAATCAGAAATGAAAAGGGGGACATAACAACATACAAGGAGGAAATCCAGAGAATCTTCAGGTCATACTTCAAAAACCTCTACTCCACAAAACAGGAAAATCTAAAAGAAATGGATAATTTGCTGTATAGGTACCACATACCTAAGTTAAATCAAGACCAGATAAACCATTTAAATAGTCCAATAACCCCTAAGGAAATAGAATCAGTCATTAAATGTCTCCCAACCAAACAAAGCCCTGGACCTGATGGTTTCACTGCAGAACTCTACCAGATCTTCAAAGAAGACTTAATACCAATACTGTTTAAATTGTTTCACACAATGGAAGCAGAAGGTATTAATACCAGACTCCTTCTATGAGGCTACAATTACCCTGATTCCTAAACCAAACAAAGATGCAACAAAGAAAGAGGACTACAGACCGATCTCCCTCATGAACATTGATGCAAAAATACTCAATAAAATTCTGGTGAACAGACTCCAGGAACACATTAAAACAATTATCCACCATGATCAAGAAGGCTTCATTTCAGGGATGCAAGTGTGGTTCAACATATGAAAGTCAGTCAAGGTAATACACCATATAAACAAACTCAAAAAAAAAAAAACCCCACATGATTATCTCACTAGATGCAGAAAAGGCATTTGACAAAATCCAACACCCCTTCATGATAAAGGTCTTGGAGTGATCAGGAATACAGGGGACATAACCTAAACGTAATAAAGGCAATCTACAGCAAGCCAACAGCCAACATCAAATTAAATGGAGAGAAACTCAAAGCAATACAACTAAAATCAGGAACAAGGCAAGGCTGTCCCCTCTCCCCATACTTATTCAATATAGTACATGAAGTTCTAGCCAGAGCTACGAGACAACATAAGGAGATTAATGGGATACAAATTGGAAAGGAAGAAGTCAAGCTTTCCCTATTTGCAGATGACATGTTAGTATACATGAGTGACCCCAAAAATTCAACCAAGAAACTGATACAGCTAACAAAAACCTTCAGCACCATAGCAGGATACAAGATCAACTCAAAAAAATCAGAAGCCCTTCTATATACAGTAGACAAACAGGCTGAGAAGGAAATCAGAGATACATCACCCTTTACAATAGCCACAAATGTTATAAAATACCTTGGAGTTACTCTAACTAAGCATGTGAAGGACCTATATGACAAGAACTTTAAGTCCTTGAAAAAAGAAATTGAACAAGATGTCAGAAAATGGAAAGATCTCCCATGCTCATGGATAGGCAGGATTAACATAGTAAAAATGACGATCTTACCAAAACCAATCTACAGATTCAACGCAATTCCTATCAAATTACCAACACAATTCTTCACAGATCTGGAAAGAATAATACTCAACTTCATATGGAAAAACAAAAAACCCAGGATAGCCAAAAGAATCATGTACAATAAAACAACCTCTGGAGGCATCACAATCCCTGACCTCAAGCTCTACTATAGAGCTACAGTAATAAAATCAGCTTGGTACTGGCACAAAAACTGACATGTGCACCAATGGAATTGAATTGAAAACCCTGACATTAACCCGCACACCTATGAACATATAATTTTTGACAAAGATGCCAAAAATATACAATGGAAAAAAGAAAGCATCTTCAACAAATGGTGCTGGCATAACTGGATGTCAATGGGTAGAAGGCTGCAAATAGATTCATATCTGTCACCGTGCACAAAACTTAAATCCATGTGGATCAAAGACCTCAACATAAATCCAGTTACTCTGAACCTGATAGAATAGAAAGTAGGAAGTAGTCTTGAATGCATTGGCACCGGAGATCACTTTCTAAATATAACATCAGTAGCACAGACACTGAGAGAAACAATCAATCAATGGGACCTGTTGCAACTGAGAAGCTTTTGTAGAGCAAAGGACATGGTCAACAAGACAAAGTGACAGCCTACAGAATGGGAAAACGTCTTCACCAACCCCACATCTGACAGAGGGCTGATATCCAGAATATATAAAGAACTCAAGAAATTAGACATCAAAATGCCCAACAGTCCTATTAATAAATGGGCTAAAGAACTAAACAGAGAATTCTCCACAGAGGAAGTTCAAATGGCTGAAAGACATTTAAGGAATTGCTCAACAACCCTAATTATCAGGGAAATGCAAATCAAAACGACTCTGAGATACCACCTTACACCTCTCAGAATGGTTAAGATCAAAAGCACAGAAGACAGCTTATGCTGTAGAGGATGTGGAGCAAGGGGAACTCTCCTCCACTGCTGGTGGGAATGCAAGCTTGTACAGCCACTTTGGAAATCAATATGGCGCTTTCCTTAGAAAATTGGGAATCCATCTCCCCCAAGACCCAGCTATAGCACTCTTGGGCATATACCCAAGGAATGCTCAATCACACAACAAGGGCATTTGCTCAGCTATGTTCGTATCAGCTTTGTTTGTAATAGCCAGAACCTGGAAACAACCTAGATGCCCTTCAACTGAAGAATGGATAAAGAAAATATGGTAAATATACACAATGGAGTACAACTCAGCAGAGAAAAACTATGACATCATGAGTTTTGCAGGCAAATGGATGGATCTAGAAAAAATCATCCTGAATGAGGTAACCCAGACTCTGAAAGACAAACACGGTATGTACTCACTCATAGGAGGATACTAGATGTAAAACCAAAGATGACTAGACTGCTACACAACTCCAGGGAGGCTACCTAGAAAACGGGACTGTAGGAAAGACCCAAGTATCACCCAAGGACAGAGAAATGGATGAAATGTACACGAACAATCTGGATGACAATGGGAGTAATGAAGGGCAAGATTTGAGGGAAAGAAAGCTTAGGGGATCAGGACACAGCTGGATCACAAACAGAATGGGAGAATGAGGAATAACAGACCATGATAAATGAAGACCACATGAGACCAGGAATAGCCAGAGTGCTCGAGAGGTCCCCAGAAATCCACAATGATATATGCTCTGTAGTCTGCTGGCAATGTTCGAGAGAAAGCCTGATCTGACCTAGTCCGGTGATCAGATGGCCAAACACCCTAACAGTCATCTTGGAACTCTCATCCAATAACTGATGGAAGTGGATGCAGAGATCCTGGGCCAGGCCCCAGGTGGAGCTCCAGGTGTCCAACTGTCTAGAAAGAGGAGGTTCTGCAAGAGTGTGAATTGTTGAATCCAAGATTGCCAAAAGCATAGGGACAAATAGCCAAACAAATGGAAGCACATGAATTATGAACCAAAGTCTGTGGAGCCCCCAGCTGGAGCAGGCCCTCTGGATAAGTGAGACCATTGAATAGCTTGATCTGTTTGGGAGGCATCCAGTCTGTGAGACCAGGATCTGTCCTTAGTGCATGAGCTGGCTGTTTGAAACCTTGGGCTTACACAGGAACACTTTGCTCAGTCTGGAAGGAGGTGACAGGACCTGCCTGTACTGAATCTACCAGGTTTAAGTGATTCCCCTGGGGTGCCTTGATCGTGGAGGAGATGGGAATTGAGGGGAGGGCCTGGGTGGAAGGCGGTGGTTGGGGCGGGAGGGGGGAGAACAGGGGAACCCATGGCTGATGTATAAAATTTAAAACACATAAAAAATAATATTTCCCTCTACTTCTCCTGATAACATAAGATACAAAATAAACTTTGATACTAACTGCTTTTATTGTTTCAATGAACCAGTATTAGAGAAATCTTTTCTAAGTCTCTTTTTCTACTTTCATTTTGTTTTTTTTTAGAAAGTAATTTTAAGTTGTGTAAGAAAGTTATGAGAACAATAGTATTCTAATTATTAACACTGATACTTATGAAAAACTAGTATTAATTTTAGATTAATGTTAAATAATATTTACTTACGAGGAACAGAACAATAATTTTGATATCTAAAGGAAATTGATATTTCTCCATGAAATTTCAGTTTAGTACTCAGGGTTTTTTTTTTTTTTTCTTTTTTTTTGAGGTTCTTCTCCAAAAAGCTATGCCAAATGATCCTGAGTTTGGTAATGTCATGCTCCTAAACTTACTGGAGATTAACTTGACTACACACACACACACACACACTCACACACACACACTCACACACACACTCACACACACACACACACACACACACACACACACACACACACACACACACACATATACACAGATGCACAAGTGCACATATGCCTGTACATACCTACAGAGTATTCAATAGCATATAACCTCCAAATAGTGATAGTCTGCAATAAGCATAAATTGACAAGTAAAAATGATCTACAAAATTCTTTTATGTTAAGATAACACACTGGATGAAGAATAAAGACATGATGTGCTATTTGAGTAGAAAAATCTGGGAAACATCCCAATTAGAAGATTCAAAGTGAGTCAGTCCCTGCTATGAGTGGGCAAAGAGACATGGTTGATTTGGTAGACACACATGGACTGTTTTTAGTTTCTCAGTATGAACTAATTTTTAAATTTGTCCTTTCACAACACTGTTTGTTTCTGTATTTATTTTGGGTCTACTGGTCTATCTATGTTAGTTGTTAATATTGGTGCAAACCTTGGATGGAGTAAATGTATTTATCTTTATAATAATGAACATTGTGAAACATTTCTGAATATAGTTAAAAAATCCAATAGCATCAAATAGGTAAAGAAATAGCAAGTATTTAATTTCTCCTCCAGGTCCAATAAAGAAAATAGAGCAGTAACTCAGGAAAAGAATTCATTAAAACCCTTCTTATAATCAAAAGACCAAGAATTATGATTGCTTTCATTACTATTCGTTCACAGTATTCATGAACTTCAATTATGCTTCTATTGGCTGGAAGGCATAGGGTCCATTTTCCACATGGGAATAGTAAAGAATATATAATCAGGCAATCACTTAAGAGGAGTTGTCAAAAATACAAGAGATGCACACACAGAATGATAAATTTCTGGTTTCTGTTCCTGTACAGCAAAGTTTTCTTAGAAACAATGCTTCTGGGACCTTCTGCTAAAGCCCCTGGTACAGACCTCAGCAGAAAACTGTGACTGGGAGTTTGCTCTTTGTCTTGATGAGCATCTCTACCTATGGAGAGAGACTGGTCACAGGCCAGTGACACAATGCATAAGAATTCTAATTGCAAGAAGGAAATGCAAATTCACTCATTGCTCATGTTTCTGGAAATCCGTGAACAGTCAAATAATTGCTTTAGTGGTGTAGAGAACAATGGTGAATCACATCAGAGGAAGCCAGTGTTGGAAAGGCTCAGTAGAATCAGTAAACTTGGGTTAGGGTTTCTATGATAACAATGTTTTATTTCATTTTTCTTTATCATAATGTGCACTATTAGAATTCACTGTGACATTTCCACATGTGTACAGCATACATTGTTCAAATCTAAACAACTTTTACTTTTGCTGTTCTCATACCCATATCTCTCCTAATTCCAATTTCACGTTAATCTTTTATGTATTTAATTATATATTTTCTTTATGGACTTGTTATAAGTATTTTACTTACTTCTAATGGATATACTATAACATGAGTTGCCACCTCATTATAGTCAAGTATTAATTGGCACTCTGCTTTTCTTACACAAATTTATTCAGTGTAATTGCACTGGCTCCCTCATGCTTTCTGTCCAAGTCACCACAATGGAAGGCTAAGTCACAGGTATGTTGTTACATCTGTCCCACACTATATGGAGAAGTACAAGCAACAAGCTTTTATTTTTGTTTACCTATACATTTAGATTTCACATGTGAAAATCATATTATAATTTTGTTTTCTGTCTGGCCTATTACATTTAACATACTGCCCTCTAATTCAATCTACTTGTCTGAAAAAGGACAAGATTTCAATTTATTTATGGGCAAATATGATGATGACAGTGTGAACAGATATACAACATATTTCTTCCAGTCATCTGCTACTGACTGTCTAGGGTAACCTTATGCCTTGGCTGTTGGGGATATAGCAACAGGAAGCGTCAGCTTTGAGGCTTCTCTTTGGTGTGCTGCTTTCATTTCCTTCCATTCTATGATTTGATACAACCTATGTCCTGAAATAAAACATTTCCTTTTATTCCTTTCACAAGGAGTTAATACACAGAATATATAAAGAACATAAAAAACATTTAAAAACTAAAAGCCAGGCAACTCAATTTAAAAATTGGCAAAGAATTTGAGTAGGCTCTTGCCAAAAGAAAAAATGCAAATGACTTGAAATACATATGTATGTATATGTATGTACACATATATATATACACAACCCCATCCCCACATACCCCCATATATATATATATATATATATATATATATATATATATATATATATATATATATATATGCTTTGTAGTATAGTCAGAAGGTTTCTCTGGTCCTGCCAGTCCCCCATAATCCTGAGGTCTGCTTATAAAATATCACTCAGAAGCTTATATTAATTATAACTGCTTGGCCATTAGCTCAGGCTTATTACTGACTAGCTCTTATACTTAAATTATCCCATAATTCTTATCTATGTTTAGCCATGTGGCTTGGTACCTTTTCTCAGTTCTGCTTTGACTTCTTGCTTCCTCTGTGTCTGGCTGGTAACTCCTGACTCAGCCCTTCCTCTTCCCAGAATTCTCCTCATCTGCTTGCCCTGCCTATACTTCCTGCCTGGCTACTAGCCAATTGGTGTTTTTTTTTTTTTTTTTTATCGACCAATCAGAGCAACACATATTCACAGCATACAGAACAACATCCCACAGCATTGTAGCATCAGCCATTAGGGAAATGCAAATCAAAACTAGAGTGAAGTATTAATCCATATCAGTCAGTTATGGTAAAAAGAAATGCTGAAGATGTGGAGAAAAAGGAACTTATTTGTATCCATTATTGACAAATATGTATACTAGTGTCTTTCTGGAGAGAAATATGGAGTACCCTCAAGGAAAAGAACTAGTGTGTGACACATGTGATATTTTAAGTAGAGGAATTGCATCAGTATTGGAGCTGGGAACACAAGGAAGATCAGATGTGACTAGCAGTGAGGAAGACGCAGAGGTCTTCTGAGGAAATTCCTGAGAGGACATGGAAGCATGATCAAAATATACTCAGTGAAGTGATATGGATATATCGGAATTGGGGCAGACAGGAGGCAGGGACAAGGGTGAGAAGCTGCTAACCTAAGGAACTGTTTACCCAAAGAACAGTGAAGTAAAACAGCAAAGACAAAAGGGAGAAGATGACTTCAGTCAGTGCTCATTAAATGTTGGTCATTGTGGTGGTTTGAATAAAAATGGCCCTCATAGGCTCATAAATTTGAATGCTTGGTCACCAGGGAGTGGCACTATTAGGAGGTGTGGCCTTGTTGGAGGAAGTATGTCACTGGGAAGGAGCGGACTGAGCTTTGAGGTTTCAAAAGCTCAAGCCAGGCTTTCTCTCTTTCTCTCTTTCTGCTGCATTTGGATCCAGATGTAGAGCTGTCAGCTCCTCTCCAGCACCATGTCTGCTTGCATGCTGCCATGCTTCCAGCCATGCTGTTTAAGAGGGCTAGGGAGCCAGACAAGGGCCATAACAGGCTCCCAGTAGTCCTGCCAAAGACCAGGCTTAGTTTCAGTTTGCTGGAGCTGGCTGGAGCTGAGCAAGCAATTCTTGGGAAAACCACCACCCAGGGGCAACCAATCAATCAGTAGGTATCCCACAGCCTTCTGCTAGCTAAGGATAGCTTTTCCTTCCCTGCCACTGCAAAGTCCCTACTAGAGCCCGCTACCAACTGTATAACAACTTGTAAATTTTTTGTTTAAACCCAACAATCAGCCCCCAGACTAATCTCTCCTGCTTAAATGGAACCTACAAATTCCTTTTGGGGTTGCTATATGCCTCTTTGCCAGATGGTTAGACCCCAACAAGTTGGTAATTTTTAATAAATGCCCTTGCTGACTGCATACATGCCTGGTAGTCTTTTATTTGACTTCTTGCAGACATAACACTGATAATGGACTAAACCTCTGAAATGGTAAGCAGCCTCAATTAAAGGTTTTCCTTTATAAGAGTTGGCATTGTCATAGTATCTCTTCATACCAATATGACATTACTGAGACAGTCATTTATACCTGCATTCCTACACTATATGGAGAGCATAAAATAGGAAATCTCTAAAGGGATTTGGGCTTAAAAAGTTCAGTCTGGGCCTGGAGATCTGGCTTAGCAGTTCAGGGGATGACTGCTCCTAAAGAGGTCATGGATTCAGTTCTCTGCACCTATATGGAAGCTCACACTCTAGTTCCAGAGGATCCAATGCCATCTTCCAGCCTTTATGCACTCCTGCATGCATGTGGTGCACATAAACTTCTTCTAGCTGACACACTTATACATTAAAAAAGCAAACAAGCAAATAAATATCTTTAAAAATGTTCAATTTCACATAAATTTACTTTGGCATAGCATAACAAAACTATCCTGTCTCAGTGCCCTGGAGCTGAGTAGCATGTTGGGGACTGAATAGACTCTCAGAATCCTGATTAATTAGGAGTGATGACTCCAAGAATTGAGAGGTAAAGTCTCAAGAACAGAAAGAAGAACTCATTTACTGTGTACATGTTCATTAACATCTGGATGTTTATGTCTCCCTACAAACCATCCTCACACCAAGGAGACACTGTGAGGGGAGAGGCCTATGGGAGACCATTAGATCAAAAATCTCTACATTCCTACACAGCACTAATATGCTCATGAAAGAGGGCTGATGCGGCTCACTTGCCCTTTTATATCACACAAAGGAAGAAGGTGGTCCCCATGGGTACAGCAACAGGCCACTGGCAGACAGAATTGTTTTGATTTTTGAACTCTCCCAGTCCCCAGAACTGTTAGAAATAAATATTTGTTGTTTGTGAATCATCCCACTTAGAATGTTTTTGTCAGTACAGGCCATATAGACTAACAGTTCAGGGTACTGTGTTAGATACTTCATCTATGTTGATTAATCAAGGTCAAGATAGGAATCCAGGGAAGACTGGTGCTTCCCAAATGAAAAAGACTGCACACCAGGGAACATAATGAGGGAGACAGGAGCCTTCTTAAAGGGGGGTGCTTCAAAGGGAGAAATGTCAAATATTAGCTTAAGAGGACGACCAAGTGTTTGTCATTTATGATGACCACAAATGCTCTTTTGTTCTTACATGAAAACATAGGCTACCAACTCTCTTTTATATTACAAGCCAGAACCATGAAATATTCTTTTAGTGCTGAGCAGTCCATGCATAATTGGAAAAGAACATTTAGTTGATTGCTGCTTCCTGTGAAAACTGATTACCTCGTCTTCTCTGCAGATCAGCTGCTGGGGACTCCAATCACTTTCAGAAGCAGCTGTTGCCATGATTCTGTCACAGGCAGCAGTGAGCAGGAGTGGAGCCACGCTGGGGAGAAGGGAAAAGAGATAAAAACTTCTCATTCAGCAGAAGCACTGCTGCCCTGTGAGATGAGCAGGGAGCAACTGTGGGACTCAAGACCCGGGAGCTTTGCCTCTCTTTCCTGAGTCTCAGGGTAATCCGTTACTAACAAGAGAACTCATAGGCAATACATATTTAATTATTGTTCTTTAAACATGGATCTATATTTTAAAAGGCCATGAATGGGCTCTGTTGCATCTCTGTTAGGGAGTGAAGAACCATGTTTCTATGCTGGGCTTATTTTACTGAACTGGATAATGTCTAGTTCTACACATTTCTTTAGGATAAATGAATAAAATTCCTTTGCATACATATATGCAAACATATATGTATATATACACATATACACACATTATATACATACATTATATATACATATACGTTTATATATATATATATACAATGTAATTATTTTCATAAGCCTGAATGACTTTGTAGAAGGCACTTTGGTTAATGATACCTATCAATATTGGAAGTAAATGTACACACTGAACAAACTCTCTTACAGATAGATCACCTGGTGCTGGGATCAAGTAGCTGGCAAAGCTAACTTAAAGGAGAGGGATTATTTCGGTTCAGTTTGAGGATCCAGCCTATTGGAACAGACAGGTTCCAGGCAGCAGGAGTCTGGGAGGAAGCTGGTCACTTTGTATCCACAGTAAAGAAGGAGAGTGATGAATGAATGTTCATGCTCAGCTGATATCCCTCATTTTGTTCAAATAAGGAGTCAGGCCCAGGGAAGCTGCTTTGTTCTCTTTGGAAGAATCTTCCCATCTCAATGAATCTGATCAAGATAATCTTTCAGAGGAATGCCCAGAGGCGAGTGTAAGCTAAACACCTGTCACAGTTATCCAGAGGCTTATCTCTTAGGGGGTGCTAGAGCCTGTCAAGGTGGCAAACAGCATCTCCCCAGGCAGCATGAAATAGCAAAGTCATTCATTGTATCCCTCATTGTATACCAATTTTAACAGATTTTAACAATGCTTACACCTACCTAGTACCCAGAGAGTGGTGCCGCCTCTGGTCTGACTCAGTGTTGCCAGTCTTAAGAAAGATTGACATTCCCCTTTACAATCCTACTCTCAGGACCTGGTTAAACACCAGTCAGCATTATATGAAAAACAACACACACCATTTTCATAGCCTAGCATCCAAATCCCAGGCTCTGCAAGTAGCTCTGTGAATGAAGCATTTTATGATTCAAGTGATGCGCTGACCACACACTGGGTGAAAAATGATAGTGGCCTGAAGAGACCCAGCAGGCTTTCCAGAACCTGGTGCCAAAGTGTGGAGGAGATAATGCGTATGATTAACAAGTTTTTGCTTTTCTTCTTTAGAGATGAGGTTCGATGATAAGTTCCCAGTAACTGGATGTGAAATTACTACCCCAGTAATGGCCTTTGTTAGGGAAATATCCTCACAAATGCAAAATGATGTCATAATTCAAAGTCTCATTCTTTTGGATATTTGTTTTAGCTGACAGGCTCTGTGTGGAAGAGAGAGCACAAAAGGAGGATGATTATTCTGTCAACTTGACTGGGAAGTATAGTGTAGCTAAGTTACCAGAGTCGGGAAGAATCCAAGTTTGCAAAGTACAAGAGACTGAGATTGTATCTTTTCTTGGCTTTACACCCTCAGGATCTGTTGAAGCAGAGAAGAGTTCTAGAAAGTCCCTTGTTAATGTGTCAGAAGACTCTTTGCCTTACTGCTCTAGCTTGATTTCCCACCAAGAAATTCTAAAGTGGCACCATGAACAAGGCAGACCAACAACTCTTCTGTCCTTTGGATGCAAGTTAATGATAAATTTGCTTTACTTGAAGTTGACTTATCTAACAGTTAATATTTGGTCCATTTCTGATTAATGAACTAATGAATATTTTCAGTTTGACTGGATGCTTTCCTTAACGCAAATCTTCAAGTTACATGTGCATTTGTGTGTGAATGTGTGTGCATGTGCATTCATGTGTGTGTGTGTGTGTGTGTGTGTGTGTGTGTGTGTGTGTGTGTATGTTTGTGTGACAACTTGTTTTCCTTGTTTGTGTAGTAGTCACCATGGAACCAATTTTCTCTATTTGTGAGCACAGGTAAATCAGGCAGTATGAGGCACTCTAAAATGACCTTTCTCTCAGATCTCATAAGTTAACATCAAATACATGAAGGAATCTACCCTGTTATAGATAAATTTGCCGAGGTTTAGTGAGATAGGAAAGGCTGCTGATTGTTTACTAAGTCACTTAGCCACTAACACATCCTTGCTCTCCTCCAAATGGGGAAATATTACCATAGCTGCTGGGAGAGGGGATAAGCCAATGAGTCAGTGATTGAAAGGACCCGTGTTAGGTCTGCAGTGTCCCATGAAGCCAAGTCATCAAGCCCACAGCCTTCTGGTACTCACAGGGACTGAAGCTCTTCTTCCAGGTTCCACCTGATTTATTTCAAATATCTTTCATGGGCTCTTGCCAGGGAATACAGATTTAGAGAGCGAGAGGAGGGCACTTGTGGTAGTTTGAATTTATTTGGATCCCATAAGCTCATAGCAGGTGACACTATTAGGAGGCATGGCCTTGTAGGAGGAAGAATGGTCTTGTTGGAGAGGTCTAGATGACAGAGACCTTTAATCCAGCCCTTGAGGCTTGAGGGCACATCTTCAAGCTCGGTCACACCTTCTATTGGAAGTGTGTCACTGTGGGGTGGGCTTTGAGGGTTTTTTTCCTCAAGCTTCCCTCAGTGTGACAGTTAGTGGACTTCCTCTTGCCTCTGAGTCAAGTGTAGCACTCTCAGCTCCAGCACCACATCTGCTGGCTCGCTGCTATGCTGCCCTTCATCAGCATGATGGAATGAACCTCTGAAACTCTAAGCAAGCCACCCTCAATGAAATGCTTTCTTTGTAAGAGTCGCTGTGGTCATGGTGTCTCATCACAGCAGTAAAATCCTAGGATGGCAGCTGAGGTTTTCAAAATATTTTGCCTTTAGGGTTCTGCTCCAAGAACAACTGAAAACATGGAGCAGGTAATGGTTCTAACTTAAACTTCAAGTGATACATACCCTTATAGAAGTTTCAGCTTTGTCTCTTTATTTCACATTTCACTCCCAGTGGTCTGTACACTTTTCAGTCCACAGGGATGGCAGTGTCTAACATCAGACTTAAAACTGGAAGATAAAGGGTGTAGTCTTGCATTACTCTCTCCAATTTTTCATCTCACTTCTTTTCTGGAGTTTCGAATTTCTGTTCTCTTTTCCATTCTTCTGATGGAGACCAGGGTCCTGATAAAGTGGTATAAAACTGTACATGTTGAACTCATTCCCAGTTAGCATCATGGGAGACCTGAAACTAAAATAAATCATCGTGTCCAATACACAGCTCACATTACTGTGGCACCACTAAACAACACCAGAAGGAAAATGAATATATTGTTGCCACTTTTATATTTTGGCATGGGGAATATATATATAATCAGACTGACTTGGAGTACAAACGCACACTCATGCTAACATTTCCATTCATGATAAGCACATTTTTTTCCAAGTCATTGCCCATTTACTTTCAAGTTCAAATTCAAGGACTCAGCTACCTCATGGCCTAAGTAAGACAATCTACTTCTCCATCATATTGAAGAGTTGCTTTGTCTCTGGTTCTGTCTTTGGTGCTGCTAACACACTGATCCTTTTAATTTTGTACGGAACCTTTAATCCAGAAAGGAGACATTGAGACATAGTACTGATCTCTTATCAGGCAGCATAGCCAGTTTGCACTGAACATATTCTTGAAATCTTAAACAGCCAAAGTGGGTTCTGATTCTTTGTGTTTGCTTTGATACTGATTATATTCAGCTCAAACTATATTAAAATATTCCTCTAAATATTTAATGCTGCTTGTATAATTAATAAGGACTCATATTTTATAAGTTTAAATCCTTTAAGAATTTAAAAATGCATTCTTAGCTGATCAAACCCTTTCAAACAGATCTGTAGAACTGTGAATCATGCCTGGCAACATTTCCTAAGTGCTTTTGGCGGTGTGAACATCAGACAAACAGAAGTCATCAGGGTAAACATGAAATCTGTTACCGTAGTGTGCTCTCTAACACATTGGCACTAAATTTGATTCCTTATGATATGAAAGATATATTTTCTACTTCCTTGGGGAAAAGGATTCTTTTATTTTTGTAACTTCATAACAAAAATAGTATTTGTGTGTATGTGTGTGTGTGTGTGTGTGTGTGTGTGTGTGTGTGTAGGGGGGGTGTGCACACACACGCGAGCACGCGCCATCAGAGTTTCAGTGTCTGAAATGGGTATTTGAATTCTGTACTGAATTTCACTTATAAAATGTATGCACTTTTGTCATTTCAGGAATGATATGGGGAAGATGCACATTATAGTATACTTTCGAGGTTAGCATTTTCCCCCCATCAAACAAAATTCCATGCAGATTCATTCAGGTTGCAATTAAAAGCCATGTCTTACTCGATGGTAAGTAGAATTCTGTGTTAAAGATGTGGATGTTCCACAGTTTCTTTGACCATTCTTTCAGTGAGAGGCAGATAAGTTGGTTTTGGTTGTGACAATCACACAAATACACACGGATAGAAGCATTTGTATACAGTCCCCTGAGACAACCGACTTCACTTCTCTGGAAAAATACCCAGTGGGGGCAAATGCTGGGTCATGTTTAGTTTTTAGGGGCTATGCTTCCTGAGCCCTTATTCAGTTTTGTGTTCAGATTAGCGTGTAACCCAACCCTGGTGCATCCTTGGTGGAACTCCTTGATTTTTTTTTTTTTTAAAGAACTATCTACTTACTCTGATAGGAAGCAGTTTTAATTTCATGATTTCAGTCTGCAATTCCCTAATGGCTACTCTCTTTGAGCATCTTTTCATGTTTCTAACTACACTGAAGAGATCAGGGAGCAGACCCTTTGATAACTTGCTGAGGCCAATAGAGAAATCCTGCTGTGAGAAAGATCCTGTTTCCTTAGAGGTCCTGTTCTTTCTCTAGAGAAGGCCTCAGAGAGATGTAGAAGTCTACTCACTGTCTTTCTCTACAGTCACTCATGGCACTGGCCTATGGGACAAGTGCCATAGAGGCCATTCTCCTATCACTATTATTTTTGCCCGTTCTCACAGGACACCATGGGTCCCAGGCCAGTTCTTATTTCTTCTGGCTTCCATTTTCTATAGGACTCTGTACATGCTCTGTTCTAGCTAAACTCTACCTAATGTATGAAATACATTCATTGAAATTCCTTGTCTGCCCCTGTAAAATAGTCTCTAACATCCTTAGGCTAAAAAGGAGATTCCTTCCTCTCCCAGAGGCTTGTGTTTTCCTGGGAATGCTTCTTCGATACTCTCACCAAGTGTACTGCTATATTTTTCTTCCATAGCTTACATGCCCTTGATTGTGCAGGTTGGATGAATGATATCTTTGTTCTTTTTGCTGCTTTTGTTTGTCATCTCTTCCTCCTTCCTATTGCAGCAACTGACACTCACTTTCAGTCATGTACTGACCTTGGTCACTTCCCTTATTTCTCTGTGGTTTTAGCTTCCAAATCCTTGTTCTGTCCTTGACTACTACTTATGTTAATTCTTCATTCCATGGAAACCAAGGATGAGCCCACCTTATCAGATACAGGCTTGGTCTGTGTCTTGTGTCACAGAAATCTGGTATTTCATTCTCTCTCAGGCCTCAGTTACTGGGCTCCCACATTATAAAAGCCAACAGCTATAATTTACTCCTCTTTGAACTTTGTGACCATCTGATTTGCTGCCCTCATCCTCTCAGTTCACTTGACTTGAATACTCCGGTTATCAGTACTTTGGTTCCATGAAATATCCCATCTCTTGATTTGATACCTCCTTAGTGCTTCTTACTTTAATGTTACAACTTTCACATTACCTGCTACAAAGTTCAAGTTCAGTTTCTGTGCTTATTTCATTCCCTGCACTCTCGACATGTTTAACCTTCCACTGTATTGTTGTATGATGTAGCAAAGAACATAGTCCTGGTTGGATGGGAGTCTTTGTTGTACTTCTGGTGTGGGTGGAGATTGCTGGAGAATATAAGATCATCCCTTCAACGTCTATTTAAATTCAGCATTTTGGGTATTTGCATTTATTGTGTGACAATGGCACACTTCCTTAGTACATTGGTCACAACTGTTTTTTCTTTATGAAACTTCATAGACCCTGTCTCTCAGAAGATGGCCTTCATTCCTATTTCCTGAAAACATTGAGATAACCAAAATAAAACTTCTAAAGATACCCACTACCCTTCTATCTTTCTACCAGAACCTGCTTTCACATATTCTGCCCTCTATGGTCATACAGATGAAAACACTTGTCCATATCTAAATCCATGGTGTTTCTCCCACAGTCGAGTCATTTCAGAAAATATCCCTTTATCCCATCATGTTCCTCTCTGTGTTGAATAATTTCTATCAAAATAGCAACAGGCTTCTGTTTTTGTCATTTTAAGCAAAAGAAGAACATCCAGCTTTTATTGACACATTTTTCTTCCAGCATCTGCAATGCTTATTTGTTTCATTTCCTGATGCTACAATAAAAATATCTTCACAACAACAATATCAGGAAAAGGCATTGATTTTAGCTCAGAATTCCAGGTTACAACCCATCATAGCAGGGAAGTCAAGGTGGTAGGCAGTTGAAGCAGTCACATGACACACACAATGAATGAAGTAACACATGCATGATGGTTCTTGGCTTTCTTTATCTGCTCTTACACTAAGAGAATGGTGTCATCCACAGTCGGTGTGTCCTCCCACATTTAACACCCCAAGACATTTCCCAAAGTCATCCTCTTAGATGATTTTATTTCTCTCAAGTTGACTGTTATCAGTAACCATCACACTTTTGTAGAAAAATGCCTAGAGACTTATTATTAGTTATTGTCTCTGATTCTTCTCCCTGAGGAATCTGTCTCTCTCTTTTTTGCATCTATTGACAGGTTTATGACTGATATCCCTAGATATAAATATAGATTAACAAGAAAGAAAGTGTAAACTATTTTTTGAAGTGTGAGCTTAATTATTTTATTAATAAAATCCAGGAGTCAGATATTGGGGTAATAACCTGAAAGATCAGAGAAGCAGAACAGCCAGCCACCAGTGACTTCCTACCTCTCCAGATCCTCTGACATAAAAGGCTGAGATCTTGTCTCTGTGCTGCCTTATCACTTCCTCTCTCCACCCTTTGAGTGCTGTGATTAAAGGTGTGAGCCACCACTGAGTGGCCCCTGTGGTTAACTAGTGGCTAGCTCTACCCTCTGATCTCCAGCAAGCTTTATTTGTCAGAATACAAACAAAATATCATACAACTTTTTTTTTTAGTGAGTGGTTTGTAGCATGGGAAGCTTTAGAAATTAAGAAGTCCCAACTCCATTTATGTCCCTTTTTGCATAGTTTTAGAAAGTATGATTGTAAGGAAAAGGGCATGTTATTAAAAGTGATAAATTGAAATGAAGGAGAAACTTAATACAGTTCTTTGTTCAGATTCTTTTCTGATTTCCTCTCCTCCCAATATTAGAAGAGATACCTGTCATGAAGGCCTTCAGTGCCCTCCCACCCCCAAAGTTATGAGATATTTCAGGGAGAAAGGTAAAAGCAAGACAAAGATCTGACTCTTATTCCCTTTTCATGAGCCAAGGTGGCATGTGGGGTAGTAGTCACTGCCATCACTGAAGATCATCAGTGACTTACACTATTAAAAAGATGGCCAACTGTATGTCTGCAACTTATGATTTTCTTCCTATACTTTCAACTTCTCCCTGTTGTAGTATCTTTCTTGTTCCACATCTGTCACTTCAATGCACATAGTTGATAAGAGTTAGGTTAATTTTCTAGGTCAAACATGGATCTATATACATGTGTCAATGGCAACAAGGTCTTACTAAGTTTTCTGGAGGAAAACACAGCAGAAAGAAAAGGAAGTGAGCCAGAAAACAAACAAAACCCCCATGAAATCCTTGTCTCTCTCACTTTTTATTCTCTACAATAAGAGGTTAACCACTGTGCTGGTAAGGATGTATGTATGCATGTATGCATGTATGTATGTATGTATGTATGCATGCATGCATGTATGTATGTATGTATGTATGTATGTATTTGTTGTTGTCAATGTGACACAAACTAGAGTCATCTGGGAAAAGGGAACCTCAATTGAGAAAATGCCTCTCCATCAGGTTGCCTAGAAACAAGTGTACGGTGCATTTTTCTTCCTCTTCCTCCTCCTCCTCCTCCTCCTTCTTCTTCGGGATTTATAAGATCCATATCAATGTAACATATATGCATATCATGTATATGTAGTAGTCTGCATTTTGGATTTAGGTCAAGTGACTTTCCTTATTCCCATTCCTAATTTGTATTCTAAAAGATTTGACTCAGCCTTCTTGTATCAGTTCATCTTCAGTCTCTCACAAAGGTCATTTAAAAGGGTAGCCTAGATCTTGTCTTGTTATTAATAATTCAGTGAATTAGTTTTAGTTTTAAATTCATTGCCTCTTTTTCTTTGGTTGTTATTGTTACATATACATATAAATACATAGATATATAGAAATAACTTGTTCAGTCTTCTTAGTATTCCTTGTATATATATATGACTTAAAGGCTGACTACCTGGCTTTGGATCACTGATTAAGAGCCTAATCTTTGGGTCAGACTAGACTAACACCCCCCCCCCCCCCCCCCCCCACCCCCCCCCCCCGCAGCATTTTTTAGGAGCTGGCAGTTATTTATCAATGTGTGGGGGCCTCTTAAGATTTTTGTCCACTCATGGTAGCATCCATTGGTGTTATACTTGTTTGGATCTTGTTTAGGCAGTCATCTTGTTGGGGTATCATAGGGGTAAGCTTCCAGGTCATTTATGGGATGCACAATCTCACAGTAGATTTCCTCATCCTTTGGATCTTACAACCTTTCTGCACCTTCCTCTGAGATGTTCCCTAAGCTTTGGTGGCAGGAGTTGTGTTGTAGATATATCAGCTGGGGCTGGGTACCCTATGGTCAGTTGTTTTCTGCATTTTGACCACTTGTGGTTTTCTGTTGCAAAAAGAAGCTACTTGCCAGGTGGTGGTGGTGGTGGCAGCGGCGGCAGCGGCGCCGGCGATGGCGGCGCAAGCCTTTAATCCCAGCACTCAGGAGGTAGAGACAGGCAGTTCTGAGTTCGAGGCCAAGATGGTCTACAGAGTGAGTTCCAGGACTACACAGAGAAAACATCTTTTTTTTTTTTTTTTTTTTAAAGAAGCTTCTTCGAAGAAGGGTGAGAGCTATCCTCAACTGTGGGTATAAGGCTAAGTATTTAGAATGCAGATAGAAATCATACTTGTTTTGTAAAATGGTGTTTGTAGCTTATTCCTTAAGATCCATGATCTCACACTCTCCAGAGAGTTGTCTAGGTTTCCAGTACAAGGCATGGTTTCCTGCTTGTTTAGTGGGCCTTACTTTAGTCCAGTTAGGCAACTGTTGGTTACCATGTTGGTCATCATTGTGGTTCATAAATGTCACAATTGGGTAGAGTTATGGCTGATTGATATGGGATAACCCAGCCCTCCATGGGTACTGCCACCCCTGGGCAGATGGATATTCATAATATAAGAAATTAAGTTGAGCAAGTCATGGAAAGAAAGTGTGGGGTGTTTACCCACCAACTCTACAGTTCCTCAGAGTTTTCTTGAGTGCCAGCAGCAGGAAATATTAGAAGGATTTAGATTGTGAAGATAAATAGATAGAAAATAAAGGATAGCCTCAAGAGGGCCTGGAACCTATTCCAATGAGCCCGACTGTCTCTGCCCCAGGGCATTATAGAAACACCAAGGGGTGGAGCAAGAGACCTCCTTCCCCAGAACAGCCAAGTGCAGACCATCTCAGACACCTGCACTCAGGCTCGTGATCCTAATCATCCTCTCTATGAGGACATGCTGGGTAAAGCCGCCAGGAACCTGAAAACAGGCTCCCACAGTAAGCCAGTTATTGGCATATCTCTGTGGTCTTCAGTTGAGTTCCTGACTCCTCTAGTTTCCTGTTGTTTCTCTAATCTCTAATCTATAAGATAAAACTTTTCCTCCCTGAGTTGATTTTGATTATAGTTTTATCACAGCAACAGAGACCCAAATTAAGATGTCTACAATATTCATGTATAATAAAATGATGTTATACATATTTATAAGAATACTTTTGGGGGACATCCATAAAAAATTAGTCACTTTATAAATTTGTCAGAATAAAAGAGATAAAGTATATGACCAATTTAGTTAATTAAAATTCTAATACTTAACCAAGAAAGACTGGATTATAAATATCAGTAATAATTCTTTGATTTACATCACTGATCTATTTAAAATTAAAGGTCAAATGAATTACTGAAAATAAATGCTTTTTAAACAATGTTTAAATACATTTATGATGTTTACAACAAAGAGAATCATAGTAGCTATTATGTAACCATAACTCACCATATCCCATCTCTTTATGCTTAAGTGAAGGGTGTATTACTTAGGTGATAGCTCTGGTGGGTGAAATGGAGACTCTAATAGGCAGATCACTGAACTGGGATCAGAGTACCTGAGCTCCACAATATTAATGACTACAGGCAACTATATCACTGATGTAGTTGATGGGAAATTTTGGATCCCATAACTTCTAAGTACATACAAGGGCACAGCAGTATGAGAGTCTTTCATATTATTATTGATAAATGAACATCAATTAACAATGGAAATTCAGCAGAAAGTCAATGGATTAATTCAGCTTAAAAAATCATTATGTTTTCTCTGCTGAGTAGTACTCCATTGTATATATGTACCATAATTTCTTTATCCATTCTTTAGTTGAAGAGCATCTAGGTTGTTTCCAGGTTCTGGCTATTACAAACAATGCTGATATGAACATAGCTGAGCAAATGCCCTTGTGGTATGATTGAGCATTCCTTGGGTATATGCCCAAGAGTGCTACAGCTGGGTCTTGGGGCAGATGGATTCCCAATTTTCTAAGGAAGCACCATGTTGATTTCCAAAGTGACTGTACAAGCTTGCATTCCCACCAGCAGTGGAGGAGAGTTCCCCTTGCTCCACATCCTCTCCAGCATAAGCTGTCTTCTGTGTTTTTGATCGTAGCCACTCTGACAGGTGTAAGGTGGTATCTCAGAGTCGTTTTGATTTGCATTTCCCGGATAATTAGGGATGTTGAGCAATTCCTTACATGTCTTTCAGCCATTTGAACTTCCTCTGTGGAGAATTCTCTGTTTAGTTCTGTAGCCCATTTCTTAATTGGACTGTTGGGCATTTTGATGTCTAATTTCTTGAGTTCTTTATATATTCTGGATATCAGCCCTCTGTCAGATGTGGAGTTGGTGAAGACCTTTTCCCATTCTGTAGGCTGTCACTTTGTCTTGTTGACTGTGTCCTTTGCTCTACAAAAGCTTCTCATTTTCAACAGGTCCCATTGAGTGATTGTTTCTCTCAGTGTCTGTAGTACTGGTGTTATATTTAGAAAGTGATCTCTGTGTCAATGCATTCAAGAGTACTTCCTACTTTCTCTTCTATCAGGTTAAGAGTAACTGGATTTATGTTGAGGTCTTTGATCTACTTGGATTTAAGTTTTATGCACGGTGACAGATATGGATCTATTTGCAGCCTTCTACACATTGACATCCAATTATGCCAGCACCATTTGTTGAAGATGCTTTCTTTTTTCCATTGTACATTTTTGGCTTCTTTGTCAAAAATTATATGTTCATAGGTGTGTGGGTTAATGTCAGGTCAGGGTCTTCAATTTGATTCCATTGGTCCACATGTCGGTTTTTATGCCAGTACCAAGCTGTTTTTATTACTGTAGCTCTATAGTAGAGTTTGAGGTCGGGGATTGTGATGCCTCCACATGTTGTTTTATTGTACAGGATTCTTTTGGTTATCCTGGGTTTTTTGTTTTTCCATATGAAGTTGAGTATTATTCTTTCCAGATCTGTGAAGAATTGTGTTGGTAATTTGATGGGGATTGCATTGAATCTGTAGATGGCTTTTGGTAAGATCGCCATTTTTACTATGTTAATCCTGCCTATCCATGAGTATGGGAGATCTTTCCATTTTCTGACATCTTCTTCAAATTCTTTTTTCAGGGACTTAAAGTTCTTGTCATATTGGTCCTTCACATGCTTAGTTAGAGTAACGCCAAGGTAATTTATATCATTTGTGGCTATTGTAAAGGGTGATGTATCTCTGATTTCCTTCTCAGCCTGTTTGTCTATTGTATATAGAAGGGCTACTGATTTTTTTGAGTGGATCTTGTATCCTGCTATGTTGCTGAAGGTTTTTATTAGCTGTATCAGTTCCTTGGTTGAATTTTTGGAGTCACTCATGTATACTAACATGTCATCTGCAAATAGGGAGAGCTTGACTTCTTTCTTACCAATTTGTATTCCCTTAATCTCCTTATGTTGTCTCATAGCTCTGGCTAGAACTTCAAGTACTATATTGAATAAGTATGGGGAGAGGGGACAGCCTTGCCTTGTTCCTGATTTTAGTGGTATTGCTTTGAGTTTCTCTCCATTTAATTTGATGTTGGCTGTTGGCTTGCTGTAGATTGCCTTTCTTATGTTTAGGTATATTCCCTGTATTCCTGATTGCTCCAAGACCTTTATCATGAAGGGGTGTTGGATTTTGTCAAATGCCTTTTCTGCATCTAGTGAGATGATCATGTGTTTTTTTTCCTTGAGTTTTTTTATATGGTGTATTCATTGACTGACTTTCGTATGTTGTACCACCCTTGCATCCCTGGGATGAAGCCTGCTTGATGATGGTGGATAATTGTTTTGATGTGTTCTTGGAGTCTGTTTGCCAGAATTTTATTGAGTATTTTTGCATCAATGTTCTTGAGGGAGATCGGTCTGTAGTCCTCTTTCTTGTTGCATCTTTGTTTGGTTTAGGAATCAGGGTAATTATAGCCTCATAGAAGGAGTTTGGTAATATTCCTTCTGCTTCTATTGTGTGGAACAATTTAAAGAATATTGGTATTAAGTCTTCTTTGAAGATCTAGTAGAATTCTGCAGTGAAACCATCTGGCCCAGGGCTTTTTTTTGGTTGGAAGACTTTTAATGACTGATTCTATTTCCTTAGGGGTTATTGGACTATTTAAATGGTTTATCTGGTATTGATTTAACTTAGGTATGAGGTACCTATCCAGAAAATTGTCCGTTTCTTTTAGATTTTCCTGTTTTGTGGAGTAGAGGTTTTTGAAGTATGACCTGATGATTCTCTTGATTTCCTTATTGTCTGTTGTTATATCCCCCTTTTCATTTCTGATTTTGTTAATTTGGATGCTCTCTGTCTGTCTTTTGGTTAGTTTGGGATAAGGGCTTGTCTATCTTGTTGATCTTCTCAAAGAACCAACTCTTTGTTTCATTAATCCTTTGTATTGTTCTCTTTATTTCTATTTTATTGATTTCAGCTCTCAATTTGATAATTTCCTGGCATCTGTTCCTCCTGGAAGACTTTGCTTCTTCCTATTCAACGGCTTTCAGGTGTGCTGTCAAGTCACTAGGGTAAGATTTCTCCAGCTTCTTTATGTAGGCATTCAGTGCTATGAATTTCCCTCTTAGCACTGCTTTCATAGTATCCCGTAAGTTTGGATATGTGGTGTATTCATTTTCATTGATCTCTAGGAAGTCTTTAATGTCTTTCTTTATTTCTTCCTTAACGCATTGGTGATTCAGTTGAGCATTATTCAGTTTCCATGAGATTAACAATGACATCATGAGATTTGCAGGCAAATGGATGGACCTAGAAAAAATCATCCTGAGTGAGGTAACCCAGACTCAGAAGGACAAACATGGTATATAGTCACTCATAGGAAGATACTAGATATAAAACAAAGATGACTAGACTGCTGCACAACTCCAGGGAGGCTACCTAGAAAACGGGACCCTAGGAAAGACCTAAGGATCACCCAATGACAGAGAAATGGATGAGATCTACATGAACAACCTGGACGACAGTGGGAGTAATGAAGGGCAAGATTTGAGGGAAAGAAAGCTTAGGGGAGCAGGAGATCCCAGCTGGATCAAGAACAGAAAGGGAGACTGAGGAATAACAGACCATGATAAATGAAGACCACATGAGAACAGGAATAGGCAGAGGGCTGGAGAGTTCCCCAGAAATCCACAATGATATATCCTCTATAGATTGCTGGCAATGGTTGAGAGAAAGCCTGATCTGACCTAGTCTGGTGATCAGATGACTAAACACCCTAACAGTTGTCTTGGAACTCTCATCCAATAACTGATAGAAGTGGATGCAGAGATTCTCAGCCAGGCCCCATGTGGAGCTACCGGTGTCCAACTGTCGAGAAAGAGGAGGGATTGTAAGAGCATGAATTGTTGAATCCAAGATAGCAAAAAGCACAGGGACAAATAGCCAATCAAATGGAAGCACATGAATTATGAACCAAAGGCTGTGGAGCCCCCAGCTAGATCAGGCCCTTGGATAAGTGAGACAATTGAATAACTTGATCTGTTTGGGAGGTACCCAGGCTGTGGGACTAGGATCTGTCCTTAGTGCATGAGCTGGCTATTTGTAACCTTGGGCTTACACAGGGACACATGCTCAGCCTGGAAGGAGGGGACAAGACCTGCTTGTACTGAATCCAGCAGGTTTAAATGAATCCCCAGGGGTGTCTTGGTCCTGGAGGACATGGGAATGGAGGGGAGGGGCTGGGGGGAAAGTGGGGGTGGCAGCGGGAGGGGGGAGGACAGGGGAACCCATGGCTGATGTATAAAATTAAAACACATAATAATAATAATAATAATAATAATAATAATAATAATAATAATTTAAAATAAATAAAAATAAAACAATAAATCAATATGTTTAAGTATGGGGGAGGAATTCATCTCTCTTTTGGCAACACAGGGATTATACAAAGTACAAATTCATGTATAATGACCTACAGCTAGCATCCCCCCTGATATATTATTGAATAAAACATCTACTCATAGGATCTACCTAGTACATTAATAGAAACCACAGTTTTTCTGAATTGCAAATTATCCTATAGAACGAGAAGTTTATTGTTACATGGTCCCTACCTGGTATACTACAAGGTTATAGTAAGCTCTCTGTGAATATATCTCAATGAAAGAAATACCAAGTATACATAGGTATATATAATATATATATATATATATATATATATTCATAAGATTCATGAATCTTAGAAATGACATCCATCTATTTATTTATGTCCACTAATAATGCTTAACCTTGGTTCTTTAATCAGAGAAGTTGGAGGGGTTTGAAAGAATACTGTGATAATAATTCACTATCAGTGGTGATTGTATTGATTTTGACTAAAGCTCAAACATATTGTGCTGTCTACGGTTTCCAGTTAATTCATGTACATGAAAAATGTATCACACTTTATGCCAATTTATAAGGAAGAAACCAGAGAAAATCATTCCATCAAAGGTCACTTGTCATATTCATACTGGAATGGTGTTGGAGCCCAGCTTTCTGACTGATGGAACTGAGAATTTATACTGCTTTGAAAACTGTCCAAGAGAAGATTTGGACACCTAAAACCAGAACATGCAGGGCAAGCCAAGGCACTGTGGTTCCAGATGGGTGTTACTATGTGTGCTTTTGTGTGTGTTCTGTGGTCTAAATTCAGGTACTCAGGCTTGCACAGAGGACCATCATACCAACCCCTGCCTTGCTAATTTTACTCTCTACTTATATTCATGGTTAGAAGATATACTTGCTATGATTTCATCATTGTAAAATTTATTCAGCTTATTTCTTGGACTACATTGTAATCTATTCATGTGAATGCTTTTTCTGTGTTTGGGACATACTTGTAATATGCAATTTTTAATAGAATAGTTAAAAAATGTCTTCTAGGCCCATGTTGCTGTTTTCTCATTAATTTTCTGTCTTTACCAACTCTCTGTATTGAATGTAGCATACTGAGGTCTCTCGTGGTTAATATGTTGCTGTTCATTGTCTCCTTAGGTCTAAAGTGTATTTTATGTGATTATATATTCTGACCATGATATTATATTGAAGATTTTTTGTATTTTATGTGATTATATATTCTGACCATGATATTATATTGAAGATTTTTTGTCATCTTGGTGAATGACCATTTTAATATAATGTAATGATTTTACTTATCCTTAGTTATAGTTTTTCACATTTTTTCGAGACAGGGTTTCTTTGTGTAATAGCCCTGGCTGTCCTGGAAGTTGCTTTGTGGAGTAGGCTGGCCTTTAACTCATAGAGATCCTCCTATCTCTGTCTCCCAGAGTGCTGGGATTAAAGGCATGAGCCACCATCACCCAGCTTCAAAGTATTTTTTATATTTAATATTTTAATTAATTAATTTGTTTGTCTATATAATTGTATGTCATGTGTGTGCAGGTGCCTACAGAGGCCAGAAGAGCGTGCTATATCCTCTGGAGCTTATGTTACATGTGGTTGTGAACCACTTGCCCTGGGTGCTTAGAACTGAACTTGGATCCTCTGGAAGAGCAGTGCTCTTTACAACTGAGCTGTCTGTCTACTTCAATAAAGCTTATTTAGGTCTGATGTAATTATCACTCCTCTTGTTTTTTCTTGGTGTATATTTGCATGGACTATCTTCTTATGTTCTTTATCTTTAAGGCTACCTATGCTTTACAATAAAAGAAACTTCTTGATGGGAGCATATACTTTTGTCTTTCTGCATTTTTTAGATTCACTCAATCACTCTGTATCCTTTTAGTGGGGAATTTAATTTCTTTAAGTTTGAAATGGTGATTGTAAATAATAGTTTAGTTTTGATACTTTCTTGTTTTCTAATAATTTGGAAGGTTTTTGTTTTTCCTTTTAATCATCTATTGTGATGTAAGATTTTAAATATGTTTTAAAAGATGTATTCTCATTTTAAATTATGTGCAAGTCCATGTGTATTCATGTATATGTGAGTGTGTATGTATGTGATGTGATATGTGTATGTTGTGTATGAGTGTGCATATGAGTGTGCATATGAGTGTGCGTGTGATATGTATGTGTGATGTGTGTTTGATGTGTGTGTATGTGTGTGTGTGTGTGTGTGTGTGTGTGTGTGTGTGTGTGTGTGTGTGTGTGTTTGGAAACATAGGCATCAAATCTGTGTGGACTGGACTTCCAGGTGGTTATGAACAGCTAGACCTGATTGTGGGGAACTGAATCTAGTTCTCAGCTAGAGCCTTACCTGCTTTTATCTGCTGAGCCATCTCTCCAGACTGTATTTTCTTTTTTTATAGTCTTATGCTGCGATTCTTTCACAATTTTACACTATTCAATAATAAGTTTTACTTTGGTTTTGATGTGAGGGTTACTGAAATCATTTCATATTATAATAATTTTATTTGAGCAAATATTATTTTCACTTGACTATACAAAATCCTCTATATTTTTATATCAAAAATTTCTTCTTTTTATAGTATATACTTATAAACAAAATAAAGAAGCTATGGTTATAACCTTCATAGGAGCATGAAAAGTAACATAAGCAACTACCACAGTATTTGGATATTGAAAATTTGAGTATACTATTTATGAGGAATTTTGTAATTTTATGTATTTTCATGTTGCCAATTTGTGGGCTCTCATTTCAAAGTAAAGAGACACTTTAGCATTTCTCATAAGGTTGATGCAGGCATGTTAAGAGTGAACACTTGTTTAGAAGACTTTTTACCTATCTTTCTTTTTCAAAGGACAGCTTTCTCAGTAGCACTGGTAGTGTTTAGAAGTACATTATTGTCAAATTTGGTGCATTTTGAGCACACGGTGATAGAGAACTAACATTTCCTCTTGTGCTAATGATACTTCTCTGGCTGCTTTTATTTCAGGTCATGGACACCCCAAATTTTTCATCACTATGACAAAATACCTTGTTTGTGTTTTGTTCGTAGCAATATTCCAGGCCAATTGTGAAATAGAACATCATGGGACAACAGGATCAAGTTGTAGTAACTACTCAGCTCAGCTCCTGGTAGACAGGAAGACACACACACACACACACACACACACACACACACAGAATATGAATATTAATATGATATAAAAATATAAAATAGAGAGTCCAGGAGCAAGATACTCCAAAAATCTACAATCAGTGACCGTGGTTGAATTTCTATAAACAGGCCCACATCCTAATGTTTCTCAAAGTTTCAAAAATAAGACTAATTCTTCAACACATGATCCACTTAGGGGGACTTTTTCTATGCATAATAGACCCTTAGTCTCCTCTGAAAATCAGTGTAGCACAAATCTTAAAAGGTTTTATTAATAAAAACAAACCTGAATCCAGGTATTGGGGTGAATGCTGGAAGATCAGAGAAGCAGAACAAGACATAGCCTCCCACCTTCCCAGTTCCTCAGCTGAACCTGTTTCCTCAGACTGGAAGTTTCTGAGTCATCCATATGAATCTCAGCTGAACTGCTTCTCAAAGGTCTAAAAGCTTAATGAGGCTCTAGTTTCTGGTTCTCATGCCTTAAATACCTTTCTGCCTCCTGCTATCACTTTCTGGGATTAAAGGCTCTTGTTACCACACCTGGTCGTTTCCAGTGTGGCTTTGAACTTCACAGAGATCCAGAGGGCTCTCTGCCTCTGGAATGCTAGGATTAAAGGCATGTGTGTCACCCTTTTCTGGCCTCTATATCTAGTGGCTGTTCTGTTCTCTGACTTCAGATAAGTATATTAGGGTGCACAATATTTTGGGGAAAACAATATCACCACAAAGCAGGACCTGACTAAAAGTAGTGTGAAACTGTGTGGTGACTTCTCATTCTAGAAAACTCTTTCTCTTCTGTCCTACTTATCTTTTAAGAAATGTTTATTTATTTTTGAGATTGTAATTTAATTTCAAGGTTTTGCTCTTCCCTTTCCTCCCTCCGGATATTCCTACACCTCTTCCTGCTGTCCTTATAATGCACGGCCTCTTTTTTCATAAATTATTATGGCATGCATATATACATTTGTATATACATATATATTCCTAAATATAACCTGTTGAGCCCATATAATATTACTTAGATGTCTGTCTTTAGAACTGATCTTTTGGCACTAGATAACCACCAATTGGTTTACTCTTTCCTAGGGAGAACCGCTTCCCTTGCTCCAGCTTTACTCAGTGGCCTATAGTTCTTTGTCTAGGGTTGAGGCGTTATGGGCCCTGTCTAGTTTGCCATGTTTGTTAGTGTTGTCCTTGTTCAGCTGATGTTTGGGAAGTGGTGGTGAGATTTTATGAGTATAGTTGTGGATAATACAAAGAGGCACAATATCAAAGTATACTCCCTGATCCTGTATCACTTACAATCTTTCCTCTTTCCCTTCTGAAAGGTTCCCAGAGGCTTAGGCATGGGAGTATTTTGCAGATATATCCATTGGATCCGGGATCCACAATTATGAATATTGATTGGTTGTAGTTGATACCAGAAGACAACATGTAAGCTTCCAAATGAGGGAGTCATCCAGCAGTCCCACCCAGCTATGATGCCTATGAGCCACACCAGTAACCAGAAAGCCAAAATAACCTATGGATGTGATACAGTAGTGGCACATGTAAGTTATCAGTAACCAACAGCTTTTTAATTGGATTTCAGACCTGATCAACAAGAGGGATTTGTAGCAGGCTTTTTTCAGGCCACTAATCAACTCCCAAATAAAGATTGGTGACTTATTAGTAGTTCTGAATGATCAGCCTTATCTTATGCTTATTCCACTAGCCTTTATCACTTAATTTAACCTGTTTCTCCTCATCTATGTTTTGCCTTGGGGCTTTTTAACTTTCTTTCATCCTGTATGTCTTACTTTCCTGCTTCCCTGTGTCTGTTTGTCTGGTGGCTGCCTGGCTGGCTGGCACTGGGCATCTCCCTTTCGTTCTCCCTCCTTCTCTTCTCCCTTCTTCTCCTGAACCTGGATTTCTCCTCCCACTTATACTCTCTTCCCTCCAGCCCCACCTATCCTATCCCTCTACTGCCTGGCTTTGGCCATCAGCTTTTTATTAGACCAGTCAGGTACCTTAGGCAGGCAAGATAAAACAGCAACATATCTTTACATAATTAAACAAATGCAGCATAAACAAATGCAACACACCTTTATGTAGTTAAAGTAATTTTCCATAACAGGGATGCCATGGCTGATCATGGTAGTCTAGCTGACTACTCAGTGTTAGTGAATTCATGGTTATAAGAGGAGAATCTACACCCACTAATTTACCAAACCAGCATAAGCCCTAACAACCATCAATGCACATTTGTCCTTATACCCACAGATGAATATAATGTTCACTCCTCAACAAGGGAGCTTCTCTTTGTGACAGATGTCCACTTATCTTTATGTTTTCAGTTTAATCATAACCTGCAAAGGAGACTCTTCCTGAGAAGACTCATTTATTTCCTAAAAATTTACCTGAAAATTATGAGTTACATGTTATTTGATTAAAATTTGTTTCCTTTATTAGGTTATAATAAGCATTGTGTCTGTGTGTTGTGTGTGTATATGATATGTTTTTGTGCATGAACATGTATGCACAGATGCACATGTATGTGTATACATATGCTTGTGGAGGTCAGAAGTCCACCATAAGGGTCACTCTGAGACAGGGTATCTCAGTGGGGCCTGAGGCTCACTGATTAGGCCAGGTTAAAAAACTGGCAAGTGAGCCCAGTAATCCTCCTAACTCTGCCTCTCCACTGATAGCAATATAAGCACACAACATCATGCTTGGCTTCTAACATGAGTGCTAGGGATCAAAATCAGATCTTCATGTTTACATGGCAAGTCTTTGTCAACTAAGCCACATTCCTCAGCACTCCCACAGACAGTATATGTTTGTATACACATAGACATTTATGTGTATTATATATATAATTATTGTGATGGTTTGAATGTCATTGGCCCCTAGAGGCTCATAGGGAATGGCATTATTAGGAGGTGTGGCCTTGTTGCTGAAAGAAGTGTGTCTCAGTTCACTTCCTGCTGCCTAGGGATCAAGATATAGAACTCTTAGCTCCTTCTCCAGCACCATGTCTTCCTGCATGCCACCCTTTATACTGAAAATGGACTAAACCTCTGAAACTGTAAGCCAGACTCAATGAACTACTTTCCTTTATAAGAGTTGTCATGGTCATGGTGTCTCTTCACAGCCCTAGAAACCCTAAGACACTATATATGTTATATATATACACATGTATGTATAATTGTTGTATGACTTTGACTCAGCACAGTGGAGAGTAGTTATTCAAATAACTTTTTAAACATTAGTAAGACTGTATAGATGCTGTAAGGAGTTTTGAGCAACAATACTTCAACTTGTGATTAAGTGTTTCGAACTTTAGAACAAAATAAGATTGTAACAGCTATAGGTGTGGATGACTCTATGGTAAGAGCATTTTTTTTGGGCACAGCAGGGCTGATGCATCTATGAATTCATAGAGATTGTGATGGCATGTACTATATCTGTACAAGTTCAAACCAGACAAAATCCCAACAATTTAGAAGGGAAACAGGCACAGAGTTGGTGGTGGTTTGATTAAGAATGGCCCCCATAGGTTTCTATATTGAAATACTTAACACCAGGGAGTGGAAATGTTTGAAGTGATTAGGATTAAGAGGTGTGGCTTTGCTGAAGTAGGTGTGGCCTTGATGGAGGAAGTGTGTCACTCAAGGTGGGCTTTGAGGTTTCAAAAACCTTCAACAGGCCCAGGCTCTCTTTCTGCCTGAAGATTAATATGTAGAACTGTCAGCAGTTTCTCCAGCACTGTCTGCCTGTGTGCCACCAGGCTACACCCCATAATGATAATGGACTAAGCCTCTGAAACTGTAAGCAACTTTCAATTAAATGCTTTCTTTTATAAGAGTTGCCTTGGTCATGGTGTCTCTTCATAGCAATAGAACAGGGACTGAGCCAGAATCTCCTTAACAAAGAAGTTATTTGCAATGGATAGCTGCTGGGAGAGGAAAAATCAGTTTTCTTTAATGGAGGGACAGTAGGTGTATCAACCATATTTCATGGAAGACCTCATGCTCAGGAGTAGTTTGCCAACACAAAACACACTCCAGTTATTTTTTTCTTCTTGTGTGTGTGTGGGTGTGATTATTTGTCTTATTTTTATTTCTTTCTTAATTTTTTAGAGACAAATCATAATGCTGAGTGGTACATAGATGAGGAGATATGGGAGGAATAGAGGGAGAGGAAAGCATGAGATGAAATATATTACATAAAAACTTTAAAATAAAATGAAAATATTTTCACACTTAGCTATCATTTTTATAAAATGTATTTTACAAGGAGATAATGAAGGCAAAGAATTTAGAGAATGTATCTTCAGAACTGAATGAAAAATGATGTGAACATGGAATTTTGGAGAGGAAAATAGATGAGAGCTGAATGTGGAAGACAAATAACATGGCTTATCAGTAATAAAAGGATAGAGTCCAAGAGTACCCTTCAGTGGCAAAGTGCTTGGCTGACATGGAGAAGTCCTTGGGCTCAATTTCTCCTCAAATAAAGTTCAGAAGAGAAGCAACTTATTCTAAAACTTTGATGAATTGCAGGATTTTGTTTGCTCCTATTACCCTCTGTGGTGCTTAAAATAGTTGGAAACCAGGGAAATTTAGCAGTTGCAGTTTGGCTTAAGGTTACATCTACCAACTTGATTATTTCTTCAGTGTGACATGGAGATAGTTCAATTACCTTGCTCAGTGATTATAATGACAGCAGGTGAACATCGAGAGGTAATGTTCTCCTCTTCTGAAAATTAAGAACATGATTTGCTATGCTTTGAGATTTATATCACATCTAAATGATTTGTTTAGTAAGCACAGGATTTATTACCTCATGTTTTTAATGTGCAGCTTATTTCTCCAGAGAAATATACATTGCTGATCTTTGTGAAACAAATGGTTATTTCATCGGACAGGCCTGGGTTGAAAAACTGCTTTTTGTCTTAGAGGGTTACAGAGTGTTTGTCCAAACTTTGGCATGCTTTTTAGTTTAATTTTTTTTCATAATATAAAATGCAGGGTAACTAACACTACCTGTGATCTATTAAAGTAGAAACCAACCTTCCTTCCTTCCTTCCAAGACAAAGTTTCATGTAGCTCACGTTTGTCTGGAGTTCATTATGTAGTCAAGAATGACCTTGAATTTCTTATACTCCAGCCTACACTTCTGAATGCTAGGATTACAGGGTTGTACCATCACCTGTATGTCTGGTTTATGTGATGCTGGAGATTGAATTCAGGGCCTTGTGAATGCTAGGTAAATACTCTACCCGATGAGCTGCCACTCAGCTCTTGTCTTTTTAAGCACCTAAAAGGATTAGTAGGTGTTGAAATATAGAAAGTAGAAATGAAGTAAGACTCACTGTGGAGTAAGACTCATAGTGAAGAGTAGTGTCATAAGCAAAACGAAATGAAACAAAACCAGAAAAAAATTCTTAGGAATAAACAGAAACAAGGGGTGAGAAATAGCTCTAATTCAAACTTTATAGCACTGATGGAAAGTTAAAGAAGGCACCAAATGTTGGAAAGAACGCCTGTTATTATCCACTAGCAGAATATCAAAATGACTCAACCATTGAACAAAATCTTCAGATTGAATGAAATCCTGCAAAAGTCCAACAATATTATTCACAGAAATATAATAAATTGTTAATTTACATGGAAGCATAAAATACCCATAAATAGTCAAATCATTCTTGAGCAAAATGAGCAATGCTGGAAATAACAGAATGCCTTATTTTATATAATTCTGTAGTCATAGGAAAAAAAAAACAAGCAATATGGTATGGGCATGAGAAAGGCATATATAACAATGGAATAGAATAGAAGGCCTAAAAATAATCCCACATGGCTACAGCCTTTTGACTTTAGACAAAGGTATGAAAATATATTACAGGAAAAGCAACCTCCTTAATAAATAGGAAAACCATGTGCAGAAGAGGGAAACTCTGTCTCTCTCAGCCTGTAGTAAAATCAGTTCAATGTCCCTCAAGGAGCTTAGTGTATAATACCTGAATCTCTATAAGTGCTAGAATGGAACATAGGGAAAATAATTCAAACTGTGTTTGGAAAGAGCATAGTTGGTAAGGTGTTTGCTCAGAGCCCCCAAACCCATGCAAATAGCTGGGTGTGACAGCAAGAGCCTGTAATCCTAACTCTGCAGTGACAGGGATGGAAGGATCCCTGAGGTTTACAGGCCATTTAGTCTACTGAATGATCAAGTTCAAAGTTCAGTGAAAGAGCCTTTCTCAATAAATAGCAATGAGAAAGAAATCCTGTGTTGATCTCTGGCCTCCATGCTTATATACACATATGCCCTGGACCATGAATGAATACATTCGAAGTTGTACACTAACACACACACACACACACACACACACACACACACACACACACACACACACACCATGAATGCATAATTGTAAAGATTCCATATGACAAAAGACAAAGTTAGGGAAGAGACAGACTACAGAATGGGAGAAAATCTTTTGCCAGCTATGAATTTGAACTTGTCAGGGAGTTGGTATCTAGAATACAACAGCAACAACAAAAATATTCAGAGTGGAACTGGATGATATAAGAGGTAGATATGATCGTATTTCATTATACAATAATAGTGAGGAAGAGGGAGATGATGTTAGGGGCCCTTATTCATTGTTGCCTGGAATGTTAATTACCACTCTGGAAATCATGACAGAAAATCTGCAAAACACTAAAAATAGATTCACCATAGTATTTGATTATACCACTCCTAGGAAAACACTTGAAGGAATCTAAGAGACACTTGTACATCTATCCTTTTTAGTGCATTGTTCACAATTGCTACAACACAGAACCAGCTTACATGTCAACCAGATGAGGGGGTAAGTGACACAAACAAAATGGAGTGTCAGTTAGAGATGTAAAGAACTTATGACATTTTCTAAACAATGGATGGTACAGAGGTCATTAAAATTAAGTGAAATAATACAGATAAGTGTCACATTTTCTTTCATATATGGAATACACATACACAAAGTGTTTGTATATATACATGTAAGTACACATGGTATAAATGTATATATATTCACACATATATATTGCATGAAAATAAAATGATGACTTTCTTGAAGCTATGAGGGCTAGTGGGAGGGGAGGTGGCTACAGAAGAGGGTAATGGGCAATGAATATAGTCAAAGTCAATAATATACTTGAACAAAACTGAATGTGAAATCCATTGCTTTGTACAACTGATTTAGCTTAATAAAACATTTAGAAAGATAACAATGTAAGTGTGAAGAAAGTATTGTGATTAGCAATCAAATAGAATATGTGCTAGTGATAGATGTAGAAGTACAAGTAATTTCCTGTTTTTCTTGACATTAAGGTTAAACTACCTAAAGGGAAAAGAAGCACTAATGAAAAGGAAAGAAAAGTGAAATATAGAAAGACAAGTGAGGAAAAGAGTAGGAAGTCTCAGATATGTTTAAGCATCTGGTTTGCTGGACTGACATTCAAGTCTCTGAAACTTATGTATGATAAGTAGTCACATCTAGAGGCAGTGCATGCAACTTTAGAAATTGCTACTTAAAACCTAATGTGAGCACTGTGGTGACAATGGTTACTGTATCACTTGCTTTGTACAATAGAACAGGTTTAGGAGATTTCAGCAGAAAATTGAATCAGTTCTGAACAGAGAGCTGAGATAGCAATTGTGTTGTCACAAGTGAGCCTACTTCTTTTCCAGACAGAGCCCACAGTCCAAAGTCCTTTTGTAGAGCCAAGAGGTGTAGGTCCAATGATGAAAGGGAATGACTCACTGAATTTCTTGCTTACTTTGTTTTATGCAAAGGAAAAGTGATCTTTTTTGTTTGTTTGTTTTGTTTTCATATTTTCTGGCAATAGGTACTGGGAAGAACTAGACAAAGGCTCCACCTAAGTGTGGTTTCTATTGTCTATAGTGACCATTTCTATTGCCCAACTCTTTCTTGATGACTAGATTACAAAGGAAAAGCTCAGAATACTAGAAGAAGACAGCCTAGGTTGTCAAAAATGCTGAGAGTCAAGTAAAAAGATTTATACCAAAAAGAAGCCGAGAGAAGTTTGAAGTAGTCTTTCTAACAAAAGTGGAAGGAGAAATGTAGAGCCAGCAATAAACCTGACAAACCCAGGCAAGTGGCAGGAACTATCAACCCCACAGCCAAAGTGGACCTCATGTTGAAATTGACAATCCTTTCTCATCTTGGTTTTGTTTTAGGCAGAGAGTAAACTCTTTTTGTTTCTACATACCTGAGAATATTAGCTCAGAATTTTTTTCTTTTTAAAGAAAATGATCTTCTTTCTAAGTTCAAGCACTTTCTGCCTCACAATTAAACTTTCTTAGGTTGATTGACAGCAGAGTATTAGTTCTTTGGCAAAGAAACCCAAACTGCATCCCTCATTAAGAGATAGTTTCTGATGACCCAGACAGAATAATTACCACAGTACATCTCACAAATCTGTTAACTCAGCTGTTAGTGACAACATTGCAATTACACTCAGCAACGTCAAGTCATGTCAATTCTTTTTACCCTCCTTGCCCCATATCTCAATCCCTGTTCTTTTTTTTTTTTTATTATTTATTCCAGTCAGGTGGGACCTCACCCAAGTGTTCAGGGACCTGGGGATAGTCTTTTTTTTATTATATGTTTTAATTGTATACATTCACCATGGGTTCCCCTGTCCTCCCCCCTCCCGCACCCACCCCCACCTTCCCTCCAGCCCCTTCCCTCCATCCCCATCTCCTCCAGGACCAAGACACCCCTGGGGACTCATTTAAACCTGGTGGATTCAGTACAGGCAGGTACAGTCCCCTCCTTCCTGGCTGAGTATGTGTCCCTGTGTAAGTCCAAGGTTCCAAACAGCCAACTCATGCACCAAGGACAGGTCCCAGTCCCACAACCTGGGAGCCTCCCAAACAGATCAAGCTATTCAATTGTCTCATGGTCTTTTGTGAGTAATTATTATCTTGGTGAAAAATTGGAGATATCCAGAGCAAGTAATAATTTTAAGGTTTCTTGAAGTCATCTAAGATTGAAAAAAATGGAAAGAAAACAAAATCATAAACTTCACATGTCAGGGTCCTCTCATAGGTTTTCATTGTAGCTGGAGTGTTTCTCTCCAGCTCTGGCCAAACCCAGGCAGTCCAACAGCCCACTTATAAAATAAACAAACAGATGCTTATATTATTTAAACTATTTGGCCTAATGGCTCAGGCTTCTTGTTATCTAGTTCTCATATCTTAAATTACCCATTTCTATTAGTCTATAAGTTGCCACATGGCTCGTGGCTTACTGGTACTTTACATCTCACTTTTCATGGCCGCGGCTGGCAACATCTCTCTGACTCAGCCTTCTACTTCCCAGAATTCTCCTCTCTCCTTGCCCCGCCTATACTTCCTGCCTGGCTACTGGCCAATCAGCATTTTATTTATACAGAGTGATATCCACACCATTTTATGGCAGAAAACCTGTGAGTTTAAAACTGTCTTAAACTCAGCCAGGTGGTAGTGACCTTTAATCCCAGCACTCAGGAGGCAGATCCAGGAGGATCTCTATGAGTTTGAGGCCATCCTGGTCTACAGAGGGAGATCCAGGACAGGCTCCAAAACTACACAGAGAAACGCTGTCTCGAAAACAAACGAACAAACAAAAAAATAAACACACAAATAAATTTTCTTAAATTCACCTGCAGGCATCTATGCTTGGGCTTGCACTACATGTGAAAGCTTCCCAAATAATAGCTAGAAACCTGTTTGCAAAAGAAAGGGCCCTTTTAGATCAGGAGTTTTTTTGTATAACAGATTTTAACTTCTTCCTTGGTAGGCAAAATCAGCTCGAAATTCATCCAAATAGTAGATGTTCCCCCGTCTAATAACAACTTTCCTAGCCTAGCGGTACCAGGCTCCCTGCTGTAATGAGGTTATGGTAATTGACTGACATCTGCCCCTTCTTCCACACCCCTTCAGCCAATTCAGTTTGATGATTGCCTACAGCTGGGGAGACAAAATTTGGAAGCAATCCTGTATTTAGGAGTATTCTAGTAATTCCCCCTACTATTTGAAATTAATGTCTGCTAGCTGCTGAGGAAATAGGACAGCTCCGAATAATAAAGGCCTTGTGTTCTTTTCAAGTACAGGGAAAGAATTATACTCTCTGAATATGGCTATATATCTTATATCAGGGTTAATTACCGCTGTGACATCATCATCAAAAGGAGACCATGTCAGGCAGCCGCTCTGTTTTCCTACTTCAATGATCAGCTTTCCAGGAAATGCATATAAGTAAAGAATCTAATTCTCTTTGGAATTTTAACAGGATATATGTTTTTTATTCATGTTGGCTTTCAAAAGAGAAATGTCATAAACATCTTCAGTTTGACTTTAGGAGACTAAAATCAGATACATTCTATGATGTGACATAGAACAAATGAAAAGGATTACTTCAGTTTTGAAATACATTTTATGGAAAATTGGAGGCTGATAACCATAATCCCTCAAATTCAGTAACCAAGAAGGTGGCAATTTCTGTCATGAAAGTCATTGATCTCATTCCAGTCTCATGAATCATCCTCCATTCTCAGCAAGGGTATTACCTGTGTTTAAAGATTAGGGAAATTTGCTGCATCCAAAATCACCATCAGAGCTCAGAATAGAAGTAAGTAGCAAACCTATCTAATAAGATCTCATGGAACAGAGAATACACTACAAAATGTTTTCCAAAGGAAACCAAGGAGTAAGAGTCATGGGGGAAATGAAGACTAAATGTGTCATCTTTTAATTGAAAGTCCATTGTAAGCGAGTGTCACAGTGAAGGGTGGTGAGAAACCTCTAGATTGGCTGTCAAATACCAAGTAGTCAGCCCTTAAATCATTTACATATGAGTAACATACAGAAGAGAAAGTTACACACACACACACACACACACACTACACACACACTGCACACACACACACACACACACACACACACACACTACACACACACACACACACACACATTAAAGAAACAAGCCATGAATTTGAGAGATGGTGAGCAAAAGGGAGTACATGGGAAATGAAAGAGGAAATTATGTAATTATATTTTCTTTTCATAAAATATTTTAAAATATCAGAAAGTGCAGATACCAAAGACAGGAAGTAGAAATTGGCTAGTCAGTTGATGGGAAAATAGCCCTGGGAAGAGTGAACAGTTTCTTTCTTGGCTACAAACTGTAATTACCTTGGTTCTTTCAGCAGCCTTATCTTTGCTGGCATTGGAGATACCAGGCATATTTAAGCTGAAATTGTCTCTAGTTTTTCCATGGCTAGAGGTTGGAGATGTCAGAAGAGGGCTTGATTTTCTTTCTTTTACCCCAAAAGAGAACACTTCTGTAGGAAGCCACACTGAGGATGTGATTGAAACTGGGAGGCACCTGGACACCTGTAGTGAGGGGTGAATTAACCAACTGCTGTCCACTTCCTTCTTTCATTGAGGCAAGTCTTTCACTGGAAAGCTATAGTGATATTTTATTTGTACTGAAATGTGATTTTATTTGTATATTAATAAAATTGCCTTGGGGTCAGAGCAAGCCATAGCAGAAGCTGGGTGGTGGTGGTGCATGCCTTTAATCCTAGCACTTGGGAGGCAGAGCTAGGCAGATCCCTGTGAGTTCAAGGACACAGCCAGCATGGCGACACACACCTTTAATTTCAATACCGACCATAGAAGACCTGGAGGTCTGTACAGACAGGCAGTGACGAGGAGGTCATGTAGCTGGGTTTACAACCAATGAGAAGGCAGAACAGAAAGTCTATATAAAAGACAGGATACAGGAAGTAGCTCTCTTGCGGAGAGGAAAGACAGAGCAGCAGTGAAGGGTAAGGTTTTCAGCTCTCAGATATTGCTCTGACCTCTCGGCTTTTAACTCTGCAATTGGCTCCGTGTTTCTTATTTAACATGACAGTTAGCAGTGAGGCCCAGCTTCCCACCCCCAACTCCCTTCCCATTCCATCCTTCCTGTGGCCTGGATGACTTCCTTCTCTCTTAACCTTTCTGTGACAAAATGCATGAGACAGGGGCTTGAGATCCACAGGTGTCTGTGGGAGTTCTGAGATCCTATCCTTAAGTGAAGCACCGTGGGAGCTGAGAAAGGACACATGACTCTCACCATAACACTCATAAAGGCTGAGTTTGCAGGGCTGCATGTGACTAATTGTGGCACTTCTTATTCTGTAGTGCAGACCTCACCAAGTAAGCAGACATTGGGGGGGAGGATACCTGGACATAGGACTTACTGTAGGGCCTAACTTCCTAAGTCATGGGTTGTGGCCTCATCTTGTGTTTAGGACTACTGTAGAGCCTAACTTGCTAAATTGTGGGTTGGGGCCTCATAGCATGTTGCATAACTGAATGTGGGAGGAGTGAGGAGATTTCTGAATGGGCAATGTCCGAAAATCAGTTGAAACTCAAATGCCTGCTGCATTGGAAACATTTGGGATGGCACTCACCCATGGTGCAATGTGTGATTTCACTGCAGTCTTGGTTTTGAACTCATGACATAGGTGCTTTGCACTTTGCACGCCATCACGGCCTGATACCAAGGAAAGCGCTGAAGCAACTTTATCCAGATTCAACACTTTGTATGCTAAGAATGAGCGGGTTTTACTGTAATGCAGCATTTTGTGTTCTTATGGAAACATAATGGCTTATTTACAAAGTAAAATTGCTGTTAACATTTTCTCAGATGATCTCTCAGATTGTATCAAACTGATACATCTTTGTGCAATACTAAATTTTTATTATCTATTTATTCATATTAGCTTTACATACTCTTGGATTACATAAGAACATTTTTGTATAGTGCATATTGGACCTTAAGCACCAGGTCTTTACTCTCCCCAATCCCCTTCAAACTCATTCTAGTTGTCACTGTTTCTGGGAGACAATTTTACTTTTACATTCTTGCCATGAAATATTATTTCATGTATCTCTAAAATCTAGGAACCACAAATGAGAGAAAATGTGTAATGTTTGTTTTTCTGAGACTGACTTAATTCACTTAGTATAATTATAATCATTTGCATCTGTTTTCCTGCAAACAGCACATTTATTTTTCATTATGCCTGGAAAAATATCCATTGTGTATGTATGTCACATTTTCCTTATTCTTTCCCCTATTACTGGACACTTAGGTTCATTCCATCTCTTAGCTACTCTAAATAATGCCGATATAAATATTAATGTCCAACTACCTTTCAATATGATGGCTTGGATTTCATTGAGCAAATACTAAAGGATGGATATATCTGGTAGTATGGTGCTTATATTTTTATTTTAATTTTTAATAACATCCATGCTGATTTCCATAGTGGACTGACTAGTTAGCATCCCCAACAGCAGTACATAAGAATTTACTTTTGCCAGCATCCTCACCAACATTTTTTTTTAATGTCTCTTATTTTAACTGCAGTAAAATGGAATCTCAATGCATTTTTCTGGCACCCAGCAGATTTACTGAAGACAAGACAGGTTCCATTGCATTTTGATGAACTGAGCACTCTTTCCTTCTCTTCCTCAGATCCATATGAATTTATCAACAATATTTAATTATCAGAAGCAAAATTTGATTTCTATACCTACATCATACACCTATGTGTCCCTTAGGTGAAAAGGGGTTATGGATGGAAAAGGTTTCAGAAGCCCTGTTCTCAAGTTACTTGACAAGAATGGGTCCAGGCGCTTATGTTTTCATTGTCAGTTTTGTGAGGAAAATGTGATGTGTGTTTTGGTAAATTAAGTGAAATAAAGAGAAAAACAATCACTACCAAGAGAAAAAGATTGACTTTAAGTCAGTAAAGAATATTTCAACAAGAAGGAGGAATGGGGTTTATTTGTAGTCAGACTTTTTCATAGGGACCATCAGCACCCCAGTAATGACATGGAGACTTATAAATTATGGTAGTTCGACCAATAGCTTAGGTTTGTTGCTGATGAGCTCTTATATCTTAAATTAACCCATTTCTATTAATTTACTTTCTGTCCTGTGGGTTTATTGTCCCATTTCCATAGTGCCTACCCTGTGTTCTCTACATGTCTGGCATCTCCACCTTCTTCCCAGCATCCTTTCCACCAGAAAATCCTGCCTACCTATTCACCATTCGGCATTTTATTGAACCAATCAGAGTGACACATCTTCATGGTGTATCAAAGATTATTCCACAACAGGGGTGGGGTAGAGGGTGGGGTGGGCTGGTGGTAGCAGCTGGGTGGAAGGATTATAGTAAGCAGCTATTTTAAATACCATTGAAGATGTAAATCCCTAGATATGTCTTATTGGTGAAAGTATGAGCGTAGGGATATCTACAAATATCGTTTCCATAAAAGCAACAAAACGACTTGCAAAAATGAGCTGAGTCAGTTTGATCCGGACTCTAAAAGTTAACTAAAAGCTTGCAAGGATTCAAGGGGGAGTTTACTCAAGAATAATGGTGTCATCAGTGTAAAGCCTGCAAGCTCTGCAGTGTTTTAAATAGTTCTCATGCTTTTAGGCTTCTCAGTCCCCTCAAAACAAGATTTGTCGAGAAAGCCAGCATCTTGAAAGCCTTTGGAAGGAGCAGAAACAAAGTCAGGCTTATGCAATCCCTCATTCGCAGAGAATTATCATCATCTGACCTGTCAGGTGTGTCCCTGGACGACCCCTTTAGCAGTGCTGTCGGTATTTGACATGAATTAAAATAAAGGAGCTGAGTGAAGGTGCAATTGGATGGAGGAAGGGGGTGGGGGAGAAGAAGGAAACAGAGACCTTCATCCATCAGTGTTTAGGCTCCTGTGGGCTGCTGTTCTTGTTGCCAAAATATTACTTTGAGTTTGGGACATTAGGGAATGCAGAAACAAAAGTGACCTTGGTGGCGGTGATGTTATGAAGGAGGAGGAGAAGAGGAAAGGGAGGAATATTCCCTGCTGCCTATGCCTATGGACAAACTTTTTAACACAATCAACTCTTCCATTGCAATCAATACTTGTTTTCAGGCTTTACCAAAAGTTAAAGTTCAGGATGCTAGGAAGAAAAGAGGAAAGGCGAACTCAAAACAAAATGGTTGCACAGCACTGGAGTGATAGGTTGAACTGCATTTCTCTTCCCCAGCCTCCCTTTGTAATGCACTTTTACTGTTCTAAACCTTCCATCAGTGTTTCCTAGTGGCTCAATGAAGAGGGGGGATAGAAGAAAGAATCTTTGACATTATATGCTTTCTGAACTACTTTCTTTTCTAGATACATTGAATGTGTGGATTAGAAGAAGCTAAATCTTTATCACAACAATTAACAAGAGCACAGAAATATTAGATCATAAGATTAAAATTACGTTTTATTTTCCTTTTCCATCAAAATGATACCCATAGGACTTTCTGACATTTTTTTAAAACTTTTTTAAAAATTATATTTGTGTTTTAATTTTACACATCAGCCATGGATTCCCCTGTCCTCCCGCCTCCCGCTCCTACCCCCACATTCGCCCCAGCCCCTCCCCTCCATTCCCATCTCCTCCAGGGCCAAGACTCCCCTGGGGATTCATTTAAACCTGGTGGATTCAGTACAATCAGGTCCAGTCCCCTCTTTCCAGGCTGAGCAAAGTGTCCCTGTGTAAGTTCAAGGTTCCAAACAGCCAGCTCATGCACTAAGTTCAAGCTATTCAATTGTCTCACTTATCCAGAGGGCCTGATCCAGCTGGGGGCTCCACAGCCTTTGGTTCATAATTCATGTGCTTCCATTCGTTTGGCTATTTGTCCCCGTGCCTCTTCAATCTTGGTCTCAACAATTCACGCTCTTACAGTCCCTCCTCTTTCTCGACAACTGGACTCCTGGAGCTCCACCTGGGGCCTGGCGGAGGATCTCTGCATCCACTTCCATCAGTTATTGGATGAGAGTTCCAGGACAACCGTTAGGGTGTTTGGCCATCTGATCACCAGACTAGGTCAGATCAGGCTTTCTCTTGATCATTGCCAGCAGTCAACAGAAGATGTATCATTGTGGATTTCTGGGGACCTCTCCAACACTCTGCCTATTCCTGGTCTCATGTGGTCTTCATTTATCATGGTCTGTTATTCCTTGTTCTCCCTTTCTGTTCTTGATCCAGCTGGGATCTCCTGTTCCCCTAAGCTCTCTTTCCCTCAAATCTTGCCCTCCATTACTCCCACTGTCGTCCAGGTTGTTCATGTAGATCTCATTCATTTCTCTGTCATTGGGCGATCCGTGTGTCTTTCCTAGGGTCCTGTTTTCTAGGTAGCCTCCCTGGAGTTGTGTAGCAGTCTAGTCCACTTTGTTTTACATCTAGTATCCTCCTATGAGTGAGTACATACCATGTTTGTCCTTCTGTGTCTGGGTTACCTCACTCAGGATGATTTTTTTCTAGAGCCATCCATTGGCCTGTAAACCTCATGATGGCATTGTTTTTCTCTGCTGAGTAGTACTCCATTGTGTATATGTACCATATTTTCTTTATCCATTCCTCAGTTGAAGGGCATCTAGGTTGTTTCCAGGTTCTGGCTATTACAAACAATGCTGATATAAACATAGCTGTGCAAATGCCCTTGTGGTATGATTGAGCATTTCTTGGGTATGTGCCAAGAGTGCTTCAGCTGAGTCTTGGGGGAGATGGATTCCCAATTTTCTAAGGAAGCACCATATTGATTTCCAAAGTGGCTGTACAAGCTTGCATTCCCACCAGCAGTGGAGGAGAGTTCCCCTTGCTCCACATCCTCTCCAGCATAAGCTGTCTTCAGTGTTTTTGATCTTAGCCATTCTGACAGGTGTAAGGTGGTATCTCAGAGTCGTTTTGATTTGTATTTCCCAGATAATTAGGGATGTTGAGAAATCTCTGACATGTTTTTATTTGGGTAGACAATAACAGAACTGACATTTCAATTGTCAGCTCTACCAGAAAAACCAAACAAGTGGAGGCTGTCCTTCACACACAGCTGAATGATGCCAGGACTGTTTGAAACTTGTCTGGCAATAAATGATACTCTTGGCCATTCCAAAATGGTAGATATAACTGCACTTAATCTTACCATATCCACCTAAATCCAGAACTAGTTGACAATTTTATAGATTGGTTATTTAAGTGTCTGTAGACATATGAATTGTACTCTCATTGATTTTTGTCTTAAAGAGGGCATTCTTTTTCTTATCAGTTGGCATATGACTTTCTAAATATAGCTTTGTGATTTCATTCCATGTGAAAAGTTAGTATTCAGAATGGAAGCAGAACTCCATGTTCTTTCTCTTCCCAGGCAGTGGGGGTTGATTCAGCTGAATGAATTAGAGATATAAATTATAAATGCTAAGGCCTAGAGGGATATTATGAGGTAGGTTGATTTAAGTGCTATTTCATGTCACTTAAATAAACAAAGGGATCATTATATGAAAACAAATAAAGTAGTTGGAAGGAAGGGTATACACTCCATAATATAAATTTGGTTATGCTTGGGAATGTCCAGGGGGTGTCAAAGCAGATCTCTCAGCCATTTCCTTTCTGAGTAAATGAGAAATTTGACAATAAGTTCTTCTGAATCCCAAGGATGCTGCTGTTGATGACTGAGCATCTTGGTGCTGCTTATTTGGTTGGTGGAGTAGCTCTCGGATTCAGTCTCTGTTGACAACACATGGTTCCCCCAAACTCACACAGCTACATCTTGAAGATAGTTATCAGATCCAGTTGACTCTTAAATCACTGCTCTTTCAGCCACTTTCTTAAACATGGATGGTGTTTTTGTCTCTCTTCCAAAAATTTGTAAATTGAGGTATGAGAATGGAAAAGCAATCCTGAATCAAAGAGAGGAAGGAAACAGAAAAGTGATCAAATGATATTTTGGGAAGGTTTCCACAAAGTCAGGACCAGGAGAACAAAAGGCCAGCTTCAAGTATTATGAAGCATCCAGTGGCCAAGGATTACCTTGGATACATCCTTCAGGGGTCTCATGGATTATCCTGAAGAAGATCATCTCTGCTAAAATTCCAAGAGTTTTCATTTTATCATTTTTATGATGTTACTTCTCAACTCCAAAAGTGTTTCGTGTAAAATTTTGAGTTCCATATGTTTTTTTCTTTTCTATTTTACCTTAAGTAACAGATGATGATCTGGAACTTGTAACATGATGCAATGTGACTTTAGCCTAACATAACAACACACACACACACACACACACACACACACACATGCACACACACAAAATGTAAGTCCAAAAAAATAGTTATGTGCTTCTAGCAGTTTACATTCCTCTACAATTTCCTTTAGAAATGTTTACACTGTCCTGTGGGTTCTAAAGCTTTAAAATTGTGTAAAAACTAGGCTTACTTTCTTTCCCTTTGAAAATAGTATTTTTCAAACGGCCTTGTAGGTGTTTTGGATATAATAGGACACATGTTTTCTATCTTTAGAGATTAATTGATCTACCAAACCTTTACAACAATTATAACCCTGTTTTTTTGAGAGACATGTTTGAAGATGGATATCCACCTTTTTAAAGAAGAGGGAGGGTTTATTATAGCACACAATTCCAGTTTTCAGTCCATCATAGTGATGGGTTAAGGCAACAAGACTTAACTCACTCTCCACATTGTATCTACAGTCAAGAGCAGAAAGCAATAAAGGTGTGTTTACTTACTATTCCACTCATTGTATTCACTTTTACATAGTCCAAGAGACAAACCTAAGGGATGATGCCATCTACAACAGACCAGGTCTTCCTACATCAGTTAATACAATGAAGAAAATTCCTCATAGAAAGATATGTGCACAGGCCAATCTGACCTAGGCCATCATTCCCTGAGACTCTTTCCCATGTGGACATATGCCTTCTTTAAAAAGTATTTTAATTTATTTATGTTTTCATTTACTTACTGTGTATTTTGTGGTGGTCAGAGGACAACTTTAAGAAGTTGGTTTATTCCTTCTATTGTCTTGGGACTTAGGGAATCCACCTCAGGTCACTGGACTTGGTGGCAAGCACCTTCCTTTACCAGCCCCATATTTAACTTCTTAAATGCATAGAAGGAGCTTCAGGCACTACGCAATGGTTTTCCAGTGGTTTCCAGTGTGAAAGATGAGTGCCAGATTCAGCAAAGTGATCCTCTTTTTAGACAGGAGATGATAGACTAGGGGTAGGGATGTGGAAGGAGGCATCATTTGTGTGTGTGTGTGTGTGTGTGTGTGTGTGTGTGTGTGTGTGTGTGTGTGAACATTCAACACAGAGCAGATTTCAAAAGGCTTGGATAAATGAGAACAGTTACCTAAGATCTGTGCAGAAGTTAAATTCCCTGAGAGCATTTCCCTGAGCACAGGACAGGTTCATGAGTACAGTCTCAGACACTCACATGGAGAGCTACATGTGCCTGTATGATAGCACTAATATCACCCTCAACACAGAACAGCATAACAGTGAATATTTCTCACCTGTGAGTTCACTCTTTTTACTCTATGCATGGATACACATATTCTGCAGCATTTGGAAAGACAAAAAATGAAAGAAGCAAAACTGTAAACATAGAACTCAGTTTTGTTGAATTAAGCTGCTCTGAGATACTCAAGAGCATAGCATTTGTGTGTTAGCTTTTTGCTCTTCTCCAGCTTTCATTCACTGAATAAGTGAGGATCCTCAGGACCCACTTAAGCCCAGCACTATCTGGCCATGAAGCTAGCTGTGAGCCACTTAGATAGGATATTCCCATATAGCACAGCACTGAAGACAAGACAAGTTTTATTGCATTTTATTGAATTGAACTCTTTTCTTCTCTGTCACTTTCCTCTCTTCCTCAAATCCCTATGAATTTATTAACAATGTTTAATTATCAGAAGTACATTAAATCAGACCTTTGTGTTTGTGTTGTATTAAATGTATATGTCTTCATGTATGGGCAAGTGTTCATGCTCAGGTGTGTACATGCATGTAGAAGCCAGAGTTCATCATTGAGTGTCTTCCTCAATCACTCGTTGCTTATTTTTTGGCCGAGACTCTCACTGAACCCAGAACTTACATATTGTGCTAAACCTTCTGAACAACAACCTGCAAGGATCCTTCTGTCTGGGTCTCCCCAGCACTAGGATCCCAGGAATATCTTCACATTTGACTTTCCTTATGAGAGCCAGGAATCCAAGCTCAGGTCCTCAGGCTGCATGGCAGGCACTCTACCCACTGAACCACCTCTCTAGCCCCTAGACTGTAAATTTGAAATTTTGACCCTTTTAATTCTTATTTCCCGATTTTCATGCATTACTAAGAACAGTCTGATAATAAGTCATGAGGGGCTTGATAGCATTAAAAAAACCCCCAAATCCCAGGAGTGTTACACACACAATGATTGGCTTTTCATTTCAACATGTTTAACTTGTTTCTAACATGTCTTCCTTCCCAATCATCCTTTCATACCATACATTAATTTGTTGCAGGCTGCTTGTATGTGTTTTCTACTTTTATTTTATTGTCAGGCCTAGTGATGCTTTTATATTCCTGCATGTTTATTTTATCTTCTGAAACACCAGGGACAGTTGTTATTTATTCAGAGAAAATAGATACTTAATTCTGGGTAATATCTCTTTTTGTTCTGAATTTGGCTAGTAATATTTGCTTCCAGACCGCCTGCTAGGTTATTGTTGTATTATCTAAATGAGTACCCATCAAATCTCACTACATTACCAGGAAAACATAACTTCAATATATGTAGCTTATGTAAATTTACAATTTAACTGTTTTCCTTTATTTGCATTGTCTTTAAAGTCTCTTGTGCTCCTGTATCATTGCTTATGGTTGTCACTGAAACAACTGGTGAATCACTGAATACAGTAGATAAGAGGGCAATGCTGTAGACTCTTTGGTGTGTGTGTGTGTGTGTGTGTGTGTGTGTGTGTGTGTGTGTGTGTGTGTTTGGTGTCTGTGTGCATGTCTACGTAGAGGCTAGGTATCAATAACTTATTGGTCTTCATCTAATTGTTTGGGAGAAGATCTCTCACTGAACACTGATTTAGCAAGAGCTATCCCGGGAGTTTTCAGGAGTCCTTTTGCTCTGCTCCTGTACAAGGATTAACGGCAAGTTCTGCTACGCCCTGGTTTTTATGTTGTGCTGGGGATCCAAACAATTCCTTATGCTTGTATGACAAGCATTTCACTGATTGAGCCATATCCTCAGCCCAATATCACCATTTACATTTGCTCTAAACATTAATTTATATTATTTATATTGTTATGGAATTAAATATCGGCCATCATGGAGATACCACAACTAATTATGGTAAAGCAAAATAAGTATCAGGAAAGAAAGGAAACTTCAAGCTAATTCCAGTAATAACCTGAAATATTAAGCAATGTGGTATATGTTCAAATAATTGTTCATATTGGCAGAGATATTTATTTACACTTTTGATAATAAGGCCTTAAGAAACAATCATTGTAATTATATAAATTTGGGGATAAAATATGATGATTTACTGTGTGTATACAGTGTGTAGTCAAATCAAAGTAATAAGCATTTTATCTCATTAGTATTCAAAAGTTTTTGATTGGCAAATAATGGAGCAGATTATAATGGACAGTGAAATATTTTTAACACCTGCAACAGTGTGTACTGATCAAATCAAGGAAATTAACATTTCATTACTTGGTATGTGGATTTTTCTAGCTCCTTTAAAAAAAGGTTTATTTTCTAATTATTCAGCCAAATTTAGAAACAATTCAAATGTCTGAAAAGACACACCTTTTTCTACCCTTTAAGGAAATTCACAAACTAGTCATTATCAATTGCCCTAACCCAGTCAGTTGTTGAAGACTGGGAGAAGATACTGTTTGATGAAGGCTGAGTATAGAAATGGGTTCCTGTGGTCATGCCTTGACCAGGTAGCTGAGTTAAAAATTGTTACTTTTCTCTCTTTCTCTCTCCATGCTTTATGAAGTCACTTTCATGCATATAGAATTATTTTCCCAACCTCGGTAGTTTAGAACTGGGTTGCAGATGAGATTGTATCATTTTGGAGTAACCATACTCATTTTAGAGTTCTGGGACCTCCCCAAAATTAATTCTTTTTTTCTTTAGCAAGAAGGTATCTGGTAGAAGATTTTATCTATTTTTAGAAGACACCAACTGAAACTTTAAAATACCTAATTCTAAAGCAATAATATCTATTCTGTATGTCTGGTAAAATCATAGGATATGATTCCTATGTAAAGTGGTGGTCAACAGAGACTGCCCACATTGAGCAATATTAAAAAGGGAAAGGAGAGATAGGAAGATTGGCAAGAGCAAAAATATTAATTACTCTATTGTGTCTGAGGAGAAATAAGAGAATCAATCAGGAACTGGGTAAATAAAAACGTGAGTAGAGGGAAGGAAACTTATGCAGACAAATTGATGGTGGAAATGGAAAACCCTAAATTCCAAGCACAGAACTGTAAGTCTATAACTGTGAAGCTTCTGTTGGGAAACCAGAATCTCTTTGAGTCAGGGTTCGACAGAGCATCTTAACGAAATGCATGTGACAGCTTTGTATTGATGGTTTAGAAACACACATAGAACTGACTGGATATCAGAGGTGAGGGTAGTTCAGAAGACACAGGTCTAAATTTAAATTACTGAAAGTGTGAAGACACCCATAGGCAGGTAGAAATAATATGTGAAGCATAAAACAGAAACCCATGAAATCTATTTAATTATGCAAGGCTTGGAAAGAAAGGCAGAAAACTCTGATAACACTAAGCACTGATGAATAAATAGTCTTTGCAAGGGTGAAATGAAATTTTTGAAGTAAGAAAGAAAATTTCTTTATGCTTTCCGGGGGCACAGAGGATCAGGGTCCACATACTGACACATTGCAGATGTCTTTCTAGGAAGGGAGGGAAGTTGAATACAGCCACTGGGAGGACCCAAGTATTTGCTCTGTAGAGCCATTATCTTATTTATTTACTATATCCCTCACCTCTCTGTATGTGTGTGTATATGCATGATATGTTGGCATGTGCATTTCATGCTGTCACTGTTAATACCATAGAACAACCTAAGGAAGAGAGTTGTCTCATTCTACTATATAAGTATCATGAATAAAACTCAAGTCATCAGATTTGGTGGTAAATTGCATTTATCTGCTGAGCCTTCTCACCCCTCCAAACTTAGTCCTCATCCTTCAGGTATCCTCCTAAACTCACCAGAAGGCCCAGAGTCTGGACCATGAAGAAAGGAGTATTGTTCTACTCTTGAAGAGAGGAGTATTGTTCTACTCCTTGTTTTCACAGAGTTGTCTTCTAATTTGAAACAGAACTAGTGAAAACATAGAGGCAATGCAAAAATTTCTAATAACAAAGGATGGTGGGTAAGCATGGACCACAACAAACAGTCCCTCTGAGAGTTCAGTCAAGGTGGAAGAATTATTGTCGTTCTCTAGCTCAAAGTAGATTAGGAGGAGTTGGAAAGGATAACATGAGGTGCTATCCTTGGAATTCAAACTGAAGGAAAGTGCATAGCACTCCACCTAGTGACAGGTATGTCCTAGAAAGCAGGTACACCCTAAGAATATGTATTTTAATATGAAAAATAATCAGATTTTTAAAAAGCCATTGGCTATCAAAACCTGAATTTTAAAAAAAGTAAAAATAAAAGTTTCATTACTGCTAAGCTAAGACTATCTTACATTTTTTCACAGAATAATGCAGTCCTTTTTCTATCTAGCCATTTCCCTAATAACTTTTCCCTACTGACCTATGGAACTAGCTTTCTCTGCAAAGCTGCTATTTTGCACAAATAGAGAAGTCCTGCTTCAGAGGTTATATAGATTAAAACAGCTGTTCATTTCCTGTGGGTCTAGAAGACTCAGTTCACCTCCTCAACTATTAGAACACCCCTAGGAGATTCCCATTGTGTTCACTGATAGATGACAGGTTGCAGAATTTTGCCAGCTCATGTGCATCCCTGAAACTTGGAGACATTTTCATATTGGTTAGATGCAATGCCTCTCCTTGCCTATTCAGGTACCATTGTAATGGGCACTAACATGAAGCTGAGCTAGAAACGAAGTTTTTATCTGTTGCTGTCCACTAGTGGGACTGCACTCATGACTTCCAACAGCAGGGGTCTCATTCGGTATTCCCCATGCAGATGATATGATCAAGAAAATATCTGTCATTCTACCCTACAAGTATGCAAAGGTTCTTGGTATGATATGAATGTGTTAGAATGCTTGTGTTAAAGACATATCCCCTAGGCTACATAGAAATATGGAAGACGGGGCCTAGAGGATTTGTTTAGGTCAGGAGGATTTCCACCCTCAATGCAAAGATTAGATTGGTGCCTTTATGAAAAGGGGTGGCAGGAAGAAGTTTGTTCCTTTCCACTCCTCCTGTCTTCCCTCCTTTTGCTCCATGAAGGAGAGCAAGGAGACCCTGAACCCCTGCCTCACTGGCCCAGCAGTTCCCTACATAGGTAGTAGCACTCTACAAGTACAGGGATATTCTGAATGATCCTTTCTTGGTTAGGCAAGAAATTTTCCCAGAAAGTTTGGCCATAGCTTACTAATAATTTTGCTGAAAATTATGCTAAGCCTGTCTCTGAATGAGAACCACTGTTGTAGGTATAGAGCTGAATTTAGGACAGCATCCCATGGAGATGTTTGAGTTCTAGTTTCTACAAAGAAAGAATTGGACCAGGGGACATGGATAGTGCTAGAAATAGAAACAATTGATTAAGAAAATGAACTATAGTGCTATTACAAATAATTTTTTCATCTCTACTGTATGAATCAAATAATCATTAATTTTTATTAATTTTCTTTGGGTATGTGTTATTTGCAACTAAAAAGATTTCTGACATTTATTAGTGAAATGATGAATTAGAATTAGAAATTCATTTATAAGATTATGCAATGTTTCACAGTGAATTGTCTGAGCTCTATGATGCAGGAAGAGCTATGAGTGTCTATCTTCTCAATTTCTTCCAAAGATGGTACAGAGTTGCATCATTCCAAATACATAGGAGACAAGTTAATTTGTCATTTCAAGGAATGCCTTTAAGAATTTGAGGTTTAGCTTCTGCACGAATAGCAGTTCAAAATGAGAAATGCATCATGATTCATTTTTAATTTTTATAAATAACTGCTTGGGTCACATTTTCACCTTGATTCAATACTTCATGGTGTACTAGCTTTCAGCTCAAGCTTGATGAGAAAATTAGGGCACATCGCTTACTAACTAGCTGACCTTATGTGAACCACCTTCTCTGTAACCTTATTTATATATTTTAAAACATAGGTAGTAATGTTTATTACCACAAGGCTGATATGAGCAAGTATGGCATGGGTTTACCTTTAACAAGTCCTTACTTCATGTGAAGAAAATAGATTCTGCCATTTATATTATTAATATACTTATTTTTTCTTGTCAAATATATTGTTTTATTTCTTAACAGTTATCTGTTTGGTTAGTGACTCTCATCTATTTTATACCATAGATTATACAAACAAATGAATTTTAATTTTTGCTTAGTTGATCATTCTTTTATATAATTTATAATGCACATTAGTTTAAGCTCTAAATGTGCTGTCATAACTGAAGACTCATGCATTCTTTATAGTGGGTAGTAATTTGCTGTAGATAAATGATCATTAAAGACTGATCTGGATTGTATAATTATGATTCAGAGTAGAAGGAGAAGCAACATTGTTCTTCTAACTAGACTGGAGAAAATTTGTGGTATTTTTATTCCATAGATACTCTGGAGGCTACATAGCATATATATGCCTAAGAAATAGTCATTAGCTTCTATATTCTGGACTCCAGAATCTAGAGGGGAATTTGCTTATTTTCAACATTTTGTTAGCTTTGGACTGTACAAAGAAATCAGAAATCACTTACAAGCATCTTGCGACTCATATTTAATTTGGTAAAGAAAAACTAGGCTCGAAACTTGTGCTGGAATTTCCTCCATGTTCTGCTTAGTAAATATTTCATAGGTGTTATTTTTAGTGTGTGCTTTATAATGAAAACAGAAGCAATGTAAAAGCTAATGTCAGAAACATTTAAAATAATATATCATAAGAAACTAGCAGTGAGGATAAGTATTGAATAAAAATGCATACGCACCACCCTGAAGGCAATGTTCTTCTATGTTGTGGATCAGAAATAATAGTTTTATTAGTTTTCAATCAAACAGCACTTGAAATCTTTGTGTGTGCTTCTTGGGAAGTGTAGTATATGGCTTATTGCTTTCAATGTTTGAATAGGGGCAGGATTTCCCTCCAGAGCAGGGAATGTTTACCTAAGGAAATCACTGTACACATTACCCGGAATGCTCAGGGATGCTATAACTGAGAGTACAGTTTGAATGATACTTCACTGAGGATCAATACTTTTGGATTTCACCAATTAAAGACCTATATCAAAGCTCATTATTCTTGTTGTGACACTAAGAGGAACATAGATGTGGACAGCAGTCTATGGTTATCCCAATCCTTGAATTTATCCAGAGGTGCACTTAAGTCTGCTTTGTGTTTGTTGTAAATTTGTCATTTGACTATTTTGTGATCATAATTCTCTGTTTGTTTTAATGATCCATAATCTCATCAGAAAGATTTTCCTGTCTATACTAACCCATGCTAATACAATCAGCATTCTGCCCAGTTAATGAAACTTTTAGTACATTGGTACCACATTTGATTAGGACACTGTTAAGTACCTTACTGTATTTTCCTAATCCTTATTGATATATAGGAACTTACAACAGCCATTTTGCTAGGTTCAGACGTTGTCTTAGTTATTTTCCTGTCATCATAGCAAAATACTATGACCAAGGCAACTTTGCAAAGAATGTACTTACTTGGGGCCTTGCTTACAGTTCAGAGGGCAAGTCCATGACCGCCATGGTGGGAAGCATGGTAGCAGGAAGATGGCATTCACAGTAGAGCAGTAGTGTAGAGCCTACCTTTTGAGACAACCATGAGGTAGAGGGGGAGAGAGAGAGAGAGAGAGAGAGAGAGAGAGAGAGAGAGAGAGCGAGAGAGAGAGCACTAAATGAGAATGGCTTGATCTTCTGAAACCTCAAAACCCATCTCCACTGACACACTTCCTCAAAGAAGGCCACACCTCCTCCAAGAAGGTCACACCTCTTAATCCTTTCTAAATAGTTTGCCTAGCTGGGGCCCAGCACTCACATCTATGAGACCATGGAGGCCATTCTCATTCAAATCAGCACACAGATTTTGAGGCAGCCAGAGCAAACTAAGAATTTCTTCTTCTGTTCCACAGTGTCTGACATCTCCATTTAGGTAAAAATTAGCATGTAGGTGATAGGATCTCCTGACAATTCATCCATCAACATATCTGACGTTTGGTTGAGCATGACACAGAAACAAACCATTTTCATCATAGGATGAACATATGATCTCTCTCTATGGCTTTACTTCCTCACCTCCTGTCATTGAGTAGAGTTTGGGGAGTAGGATTAAATCTATTGGATGTTTGTTCAGTCTGTGAGGCCTATCCTGGAAGCCATGTCTCTGAGGAAGTTTCATACTGTGAAATGGTCCTGCAGTGTTGATACCAAGTTACTGGTATGAGTTCTCTCTCCCCTCGCACAGATTCACCACCTTAACCAATGGAGAGAGAGCAGGCTTACACACAGATGCCCTGGGTTGCTCTGGTATTGACTATGAAAGAGGATCATATCTTTCCAGAATCAAGAATTGTAACTTATAATTAAGACTTATTCCTAGGAATATCCACCTCAGCACATTTCAGGGACTGCTCCTTGATCATCATTCTCTTTCTTTTTTTAGAGTGTAATGTCTTAGGAATTAAGATTCACTCAGTTTTCAAGCTGAGAGAAAATGATACCTGATGCAAACATCTCTAGCACCGCAGCTTGTGAAACTAAGGAAGAAATGATTTCAATAATGCAATTTGAAAATGGTTCTGAAACTAGTCTCAGAAACGTGAGCTTAGTAGATAATGCAGAAGTGATTAATCAAAAAGCAGTTCTTTGTTTCAACAGAATTACATCTGTCTATAAATGTCCATCTTGTTTATGCTTCCCATTAACACTGATGTAACAAAACCCTTTATGCATTATTAGAGTTTAATAAGAAAATCAAAATGAGTGGCCTGCATAAATATTTCCTTTATCTTAGTACAAAATAGCCAGGCTTTGTTAAAGGACACCTAGACTTTAGAGATTATTATATAAGACTCTTTAGAAAATTAATAAGTTCTGAGTGACATTCTAATTTGCTGGGCAATGGAATTATCTTTGGTCAAATATAACCACATTTATAGTGTATATTCTATTTTCAAGTTTCATAGTTCAAATCAATTCTCATAATTAGTTATACTGAGATTTGTGATCTCTTTATAATTATATGGTCACAAAAATTGTTAAAAACCACTAAAAATTTATAACAACAACAACAACAACAAAAACACTCTAAGGGGCAGGCTTTGGGATATAGAGTTAAGGCAATTACTACATTTTGGGCTTGCTTCTGCTTCAATGCACTGTGATTTGATTCCCAAGTTGATACTGTTGTGTCCTCTTTCTACTCCCTAAATAAAATAAAATGTGACTGCAGATTCTTACAAATTCCTAAATGGAAATGTTTCAGGGAGACAATTTTCTTAATGACAAAGCTATTCAGATTAAAATTTGAATAGGAAACTTCCAGGTTATCTACTATTGGATAGTCAGATGATACAGACAGGCCAGTAGCCCACACTGAAAGAGCATCACTTAATTAGTTAGGTAACAACCATCTTCTTTCTTATAAGGTCTCTTTAGCTTGCCAGCTGGTCTGAAACTCTCTGGTAAGAGTGGTCATTCTCCAACTACAGGGTTTTGCCAGCATACTCAGCTGCTTTGATGTGTTTCCTAGTTGTTTTTTTTTTTTTTTTTTTTTTAGTTTTTAGAACTGTAATTGTTATTTGAAGGGACTGGTTGTTCACTAAAATAATGCCACAAAAGGAATAGTACCATGCATGAAAATGTGTTTTTATCATCCCCACATTTCATATCATTGCTTTTGAAATTAGGGAGCAGAGTAAAATCCTGTTACCTCAATTGAGGAGAAGGAATGACTTTTTAAAATACTCCACAGGCTATAATTAACTTTAAAAAAATTCCCAGTTAGCAGATTTCTTTAGTAACTTAAGTACTATTCAAATTCACTTCATTATATATCAGGACATTTAAAAAACATTGACCAAAACTTATTGGACAATAACAATCCCATTAACTTTTGAAAAATTATAGTCATTTATAAAATGTGCTTTATGAATTGTCTGGGGTGGGTATGTTTCTGATCTAGTTTTTTTTTTTTAATTTTTTTACAGTTTTTATGCCACACAACTTGAATCACACTTTCTTATCTAATGATTAAAATGAATATTCTAGTTTCAACTGGAAGTCCCTTTGAAGAATGCAAATCTAGAGATATGTGTTTTCCTTTGTTCCCTTATTGTTGCCACCATTAATATTTTGCATATTTAAAGTGTTTTTCATATCTTTGCATTTATAACAGAGATAGCAACATGCATATTTTGTAGATGAGACAAATGAGCTTTAAAGGGAGGGTTCCTTAGATCATAACATTAGGAAGAGAGAGAACTAGGCTTTGCATGGGATGATACTATTCCCTTACAACATGATGTAGGAAAATAAATGTGTCTTTCTGAGGAGCGACAAAAGCAAGTATGCAAGCTAGCAAACAAGCAGTGTGTTGAGAATGCCAATGAAGAAAATGCCAATTTCAATCAATCTTGCCTCAAACAAAAATTCACTATGGGAAAAGCAACTAGACTGCGCAGACCTGCAGGCTCCCCTTTTCTTTGTCTGACAATGGACCTTTTCCAGCACTAGACAGTTATAGGAAGGGGCAAATGCTTGCTAGGGGTATGCTCACTGAATGTTTTCAGTGACTGAACTGCCGTGGTAGCAGGAAAGTTAAACAAACTGAATTTGTGCCAGCCATGTAGCATTTACCACTTAACCTGCTTTGCCCTTTTCATTCGTAAAATTAGGTAGGACTACTGACATATTTAAATTATCTTCTCTAATCTCATGCAAACTTTTAAACTACTTCAATGAAATTTAAAGTACTATCCAAAATGGTGTTGGAGAGATGGTTAGTAGTTAAGAGACCCAGTTGCTTTTCCAGAGGACCTGAGTTTATTTCCCAATACTTACAGGACTGCTAATGACCTTCTGTAATGCTAATTCCAGAGGATCCAATGTCCTCTTTGACCTCTGTGAATATTGCATGTACATAGTTGTAACAGGTTTTTCTTTGGACTGCCAGCTCCCTGAATAATGACTTGAAGAGTTTCCATTAATTATGAAGGTTGGCCTTAGTTTAGGCTTGTTCCTAACTAGTTCTTAAAATTTAAATTAACCTGTTTATATTAATCTATGTTCTGCCATATAGCTTGTTACCTCTCCTCAATACCATAAGTCTGACTTGCTCTGCATCTGGCTGGTGAATCTCTTGCACCTCAGATTATTTCCCAGAGTTCCTTTCTCTCCTGAGAAGTCCCATTAATCCTCTCCTGCCTAGCTATTGGCCATTCAGCTCTCTATTAAACCAATCAGAAGGCACCTTAGGCAAGTGAGCAAGGACAGAGATACATCTTCACACAGTGTACAAAAAGATTATGCCAACAACACATAGTGCACAGTTGTACACATAGGCCAAACACCTATAATAATAATAATAATTAATAATAATAATAATAATAACAACAATAATAACAACAATAAATCAAGTATCAAACAGCTAACTACATTCTAACACAAGATATTCTTTGAAGGTATTTTGTTCATAAAATTAAACATGTAAAAAGATATAAATTTAAAACAGATAGAAGCTTTAATTTATCTATATCTAAGTCATGACCTTGTAATATTACTGGGAATTTCAAAACATCAATTTGGAAGATAAAAAAAACCCCACATTTTTCTGTTTTGTTTTGTTTTGTTTTGTTTTGTTTTGTTTATTCAGAGGGGCAATAAAAGGAAATCTTTTACAAAAGAATGACTCTACTTACTTATCCTCTAAGAGAAGGGATGAAAGTGGATAAGTTAATAGTGGGTTGTTAGATCCTAAACTCTTTTGGGGCCTTCTTGTTTTCAAAATAAATCAACATATAAAATCAGAAAAAATATGAATAGTTTCAAACATTACTTACTATTTTCTATAGGAAAAAATTCAGGAAATCTGGGAGTCAGGACATGAGTTTCATTTTTAGTTTTGTCTTTGGCTATCTGTGTTCTTCGTACTACTGGTTGAGTTTTCTGTATTTTTGTATTTCTTTTTTAAAAAATAAAGGGACATAGACCAGTCTGAGTTTAAGTAGGAGACAGAGAAAAAAATCCCTCGAAGCTAGCACATTTTCTGAAAGTTGCAGTGTCCTTTAAATTTTATTCTTAACAATTTTCAAAGCCTTTGTCGTGCTTTTACCTAGAAAAAATATAATTTAAAAACAGAAGGAGTAATGTCTAGAACTGTATACTCTTTAAAAAACAGATTTAGAAAGGCCTGCTCAGGCCTTCATATCTATAGGAGAGAAACTTATTGAAAGTTTCTCTATCCTATCAGTTTTAAATGCCTTGATGTTAATAGGCAGTCATATTAAGGCTTTGAATAGCTATCTGGGCCTTCAAACTTCCCAAATAAGACCAACTCTTTCAAATATTTAAAAAACATTTTTAAAAACAGTTTATTGTTAGGTTGATTGTTTGATCTGATAACATCAGGCTAGGCCTGAAATCATGCAATCACTAGCTATATGCTATTGAACAGTAAATCCTTTTTTTTTTTTTTTTTTTAACTTCATTTACACAGTTCTGTGATCTCAGTACATTAGGGGCAATAGATTCCTTTGAGTTCTGGTTCACATATTGCTTGTTTCAGAAATGATCTGGGAGTTCTCTGACATAATGCAGGTCTAAATCTCTTAGAGTTTAAATAAACTGAGTTCTGCATGGCTCACAGACCACTGATCAAATTTCTATGTGTGGGACTAAATTCTGGTTGAAATGGATGGCTTCTTTCACATTGTTTGTTGCCTTTTGAGTGGAGAAGTCCTTAAAATCTATTTGTTTCATTGATCAATCCATAACCAAACCCATCCATTTGGGAGCAATGAAATACAAAATTTGAGTATCACTTGAAGCAAGATACAACATCAGTGTTCCAATTTTTCAGAGTAGCAGTACACATCTTGGTTATGTTAGTCTCAGGAGAATAAAAATACTTTAACAGTTTGGTGAAAATAATACCCACTAAAAGCCTCATTGAGCCAACATGTGTATCTTGGTTCAGAATTTCTATAACTGAGAATTTAGAAATGCTTAGGTGAACGGGAAGAATTTGAGCATACTCTAGGAACATGGTGAGAAAAGCTTGTTATATTGTATTTAACAGTTTACAGAATGGAATACATTATATCTAGATTATCAAAAAATTCAAAACTTTCACTAAGTCTCTCCTAAAAACACCAAGGTCAGATCCAATACTCAACATAAAATAGATCAAACAGATAGCCTCTGGAAATTAAATACACAAATATCTGAAGGTACTATAGGTGATCATGATTCAAGCAACAAATAAACTCAACACATAAACATTTTGTTTACTATAAATTCATTTAAACTTCTTGATGATTTCTTGAATCTTTCTCTGAACTTTCCCCTTATTAATGAACCATAGCACTAACTGGAAGAGGTGTCACCAATCTTTGCCTTCCTTGATTAGAAAATAATATACTTCAATAATGCATTCAAAAAATTAGATGTGTTTCTAGTGCTAACAATGAGTACATGAATCATACCCATTGAATAGCAGGATGTGGGCTTCCACTGGATAATGTCTTCTGTCTGTTGTAAAGATTTAATTCCCAGTCTTTGATCATCTCACAGAATAATCGGTTACTCTTCTTCCATCACATTCTGTGTTCTTACATCCAAGTGTTTTGTAATTAGAAGTGCCTCAAGATCAGGAGATAATAGATCTTCCTTCTAAATAAATGAAATTTTTAATAGAGAAATTGAACTGGCAGCTTGCAGCACTTAACCTCTTTAATTATGTAAAGAAAGCCAGTGATCCTTATTAGAGTGAAATCACATGGGCAATAATTTAATTTCTTAAGTAACAAGGTATTTGTCCTTTGCAAGACTGTAAAAATATATTCTCTCCTTCTGTAAAATATTAAAGAAATAATCTTTCTATGTTTGTATACCTTAAATACATGCTCATGTAGTTATTCTTCAGTAAAACATTCCACAAACAAAAATTACCAACAATAATGCACAACACTTTTGAGCACATGTATTCTCTTGTGGAGCTTAATCTCTGACAAGGTATAAAATGAATTAAACAGAACCTTCCAATAAGGCATGTGATAAGTTATGTTAGTGAAGAATAGCTTATCATGAACGCAAGTATGCAGCAGTCATCACCATCAAGTAAGTGGATACACACACTATGTTCCTGTATGCTTGACTCTCCACCATAATCATAGAATAGAAAACAGATATGCAAGCAATGCACCTGCTTGCTAATAACATTTTATTTCTCTCTACAGCTTTGAACTTCATGTAATTTTAATGTGGCATTATTGTGATTTTTATTCCATTGATTTATTGCTATGAAGTATCTTTTCAGCTGCTGGGATACACAAATTCATTTGTACTTAAATTTGGCCATGGGATTTATTTTTCACGCCTGACCTAAGAGAAAAAAATGATCAGAGAAAGAATAATGTTAAGTCTGTCAAACAAAGAAGAAGTGATGAGGAGCTTGACATTCTGAACTCCCAATGTGTTTTAGTTCATTAACACAAATTTAGGGACATTTAGGTATAACCAGTTTATTGAATAAATGAGCTTTGCTATAGCTTCAAAATACTGATACATACATAGAACTTTCCCATTTCTTTATTAATTTGTAAATGCGCTGAGTGGATAGTGTGTATATGTGATGATCAATTTAATGAAAATTTCATTTTAAGATAACTGGATTTTTATAAATTTGGTGGTACACAAAAATTAATGACTTTTTATCAAAGAACTAGCAATTCAGGAAAGGAGGAATATATGATTAACTAAGGACAGTGTTAAAGTAAGACTTTGCATATTTCAACAAGAATTTGTTGAACAGCTTTTACTGTAATCAGGAAGAAGTTCCACAGACTTGCAGGGTTTTGGACATCATAGAGTTTCTGTTCTGCTGATATAAGGCCCAATAAGTAATCAAAACTACAGATAAAATGACCTATATTCTTTATGTTCATTTTATAGATATTGATATTTTTATATGATTATAAGAAACACTAAACAGCAAACCGCTACATAATTATTTGTGTTCCTTCATATTTAGCAGTGAAATAAAACCTTATTATGTAGTATTGAAATTGAGACTTGAATGGCAACTTGGGGTCACTATGTGTCAATCTTAGGGCAGAGAGTATGGTAAAAAGAACCAGTAAGAGTATAGATCAGAGGCTATGTTGGAAGATAAGATAGTCACTATAGTTATAGAATAAGAAAAGGTGAGAGGTAAGTTCATATACATACATACATACATACCACACATATAAACATACACAAACACACCCACACACATATGTTCTTATAACACACACACACACACACACACACACACACACACACACACACACACACACATGGATGAATGATGAGATTAGAAAAGTAGGCAGGGACTAGGTATAAGGCATTTTAGTTCATGGCAAGTTTTCATTTCATGTTATAAATACTGGCAACACTTGATAAGGTTAGAAGCTAAGGACTTTCTTGGTCTATCTATCTATCAATCATTGACTACTGTGTGGAAAAAGTTTAGGAGACCATCAAAAACAGAATCAATATATCCAATTAGGAAACTATGGTGGGAATCTGAAGAGAGAGCTTCTGGCTTTTACTAGGACAATGACGGTGGAACAGGAAACACATTTCGAGAGTAATCATTTGTGATTAGAGTAGTATAGAAGTAGAAGTCTTTGGTAACAGTTAAAGTCCTTAAATTAAAACTTTTGCCTTCCACACTGATTGTCTTTCCTCTTTTAAATCACTTTTATTCACATTTATACATCCTCATTTAGAAACTTCTACTGCAATAGTAAATCTCACATAAATAATCCTCTCACTCCCTCTAACCTTTAATGTATAACATGATTTACTTTTTAACTAAAGACTATTTCTTTTTAATATTCATTTTCTGATTTAGTTTCTGCTGAAGTTCTTATTAGATCTATCATTTTGAAAGGAAAGCTTAGGAGACCATTCATAAATCCTTTGTGACAAAGCCTTTGTTACTTCAAACTCTTTGTCCACCAATTGCCTTTTATTTGCTGTGGTGGTTTTTCTATACTGTCAGCATACATCAGAGTAATCAAGAAAGCTTGTTGAAACAGAGATAGTTTAGCCCCATTCCTGGACTCTGGTTTAGTGGAGGCAGCAGCATAAGATTTGCTCAGCTTATAGATCATTGACTGTCAATGAGCAGAGATCTTAAAGTTGCACAGGTAGTATAACCTTACCTTGCTCAAAGGATGTGGTCTTAATTAATGTTGACATGCTTACATATTTGATTGTTCATTTTTTCAGTTTTTCCGTCAAACAAAATGCATCTGCTTTAATTTCTTTATACTCATAGAATTATGTATTAAGATTTATTGACATAGAAAAACTTCTTGTAGAAGAAGAGTAGATAGATACAAGTTTGTCTTTCTGATTACAGAGGACATGCTCTTCTCAACAAGCAAACATTGATACAGCATAAAGCATAAGCTTGACATGCTCACTTTTCATGCCTATGCACCATCCCCTAGAGTGTGATGCTGTGCTTCTCCTCTGTAGCCAACTTGGGAAGGTATTCAGAAATTCTTCAGTTCTTCAAATAGAGAACCAAAAATACCATGTACAAAAAGGAAGTTTCGAAGGTTGTTATAGTTGCTCACTCAAATGATTACTGAGGTGGGAGGAGACAGAAATTGCTTTAAGGAGAGGTTTTTCATAAGGGTTTCCACATGCAAGACAATGTTTGCCTGGTAGATTCTACTGCCTGGTGTCACCACTAGAGAGAGCATAAGAGTTTTCTCTTTGACTCTTCCAGGTATAGTGTAAAAGGAAAAGTAAGTAAAAAGAGTCAGAGAATAGTCAATGATCAAATAGCCAGAATCCACTAGTAAAGATCTTAGTTTCAAAATCTTGCAGATTTGCTTCTTTTTGGTTATGTGTTTTGCATAATTGGTAATGCAACACAATTAATTAATTTTAGGTAAAAAATTTCCATGCTATAAAATGTAAAGTTTGCTTTCTGTTGTTGTGATAAACACCATGACCATGAGCAACTTAGACGAGGAGAGGTTTTATTTGGTTAATGTTTCCATGTCACAGTCAACATTAGGTGTTGAAGAGGTAAAGTTTCAGGGAATAGATGTGCATGGTCAGAGACTGAGGGTAAGTGATGAAGATGATTCCAAGATTTAGGGTTTTGTGCAACTAGGTAATGATGTTGCCATCTATGAGGAAGAGAACACTGGAAAGGCTCACAGTTGAATAGAAAAGTCATGAGGCTTTTATTTTATTTTAGTTCTTAGGCTATATCTGAGTTTCCTTTGACATATGGTCTAGTGAGCTTAAACTATCAAACAACACAGCCTAGAGTCACCTAAGAAGTGTGTCTCTATTGAAGAGTTGCCCAGATAAAATTGGCCTGTCTGTCCAGGGGCATTGTCCTGATTTGATTTTTAAATGCTGTAGGAGGGCTCAGTCCAATGTAAGAAGCTAGTGCTGGGCTTGAAGCTACCTGGTTTCTGATTGACTTCCTGCCCTAAATTCCCTTAATGATGGGCTGTGATCTGTAAACTAAAATAGATCCTTCTCTTCCCTTAGTTGCTTTTGGTCGGAGTGTTTTAATCACAGCAACAGAAAGGAGTCTAGAACAATACATACAAACAGTCATTTAAATGGGGTGTTACATATCTTTAATAGTGAGAAGACCTTGATTTTTGGCAGACAATATTATTTTAGTGTTCTTTCAAAGGAGAACTGACATTTATTTCTATTTTACCTGTATATTAAAGATATTAAAATTTGAAGAAAAATTTGTACTGGAATTGATGATGTAAGGTAGCTAAGGTATACTTCTGAAAAATACTCATTTGATTCACTAGTATTTTTGATTAAAAAAAAAAAGATGATAGAGTTTATGTTATAAACTGGAAGAAGCTTCTGGTGAATCTCCAGGACTACTGTGGGATTTTCTCATCCCTTTCAGTTAATTTATGACTACAGCTAACGCACCTTCAAAGTTACTTTTTAATGTGTTTTGGTTCAGAAAGATGAGGGCAATAAGATGTCAAGTAAGTCTGATCCCCCATTATTTTCAAAAGATTATGTTATTGAGCAGGAGGGTGGTCTCATATCATTGAAGATTAAACTAGTTTTGAAATCCACAAGGAGTGGACTACTTATACAAGCAAAGCAGAAAGAAAATAAGAGTTGGTATCAGGCCTGGTGGGGAGCAACAGATTCAGATACTTAGAAATAAATTCCCATAAGCTTGAACTACAGGAAGATTGCTTAGATGATTTATTTTGGGCAGCTGTCTTCCTCAGAGGCACTGTGGTGATTGACTAGTATTCACTGAATCCTCAGGTTAAGTGTTGATTTTAGAGCAGAATTTGCATCCAAGGAGAAGCTAATATCTAAATCGAGATAGGACAAGCTCATTCAGTCAATATTAAATGTGCACTGACTGTTTAGTTTTATTATTTATTTATTTTTGTTAACTTGACATAACCTAAAGTCATCTAGGAAGAGGGAACCTCAATTTAGAAAATACTTCCATCAGACTGGCATGTTGGCAAGTCTGTGGGGCATTTTCTTGATAGATGATTGCTGTGGGAGGATCCATCCCCCTGTGAGGTGCCATGGCTAGATTGGTGATCCTGGGATGTACAGAAAAGCAGGGTCAGCTGGGCAGTCCTGGCACACTTTCAACCCCAGCATTTGGGAAGCAGAGTCAGGGGAATCTCTGTGAGTTTGCGGCCATCCTGGTCTACAGAGTGAGTTCCAGGACAGCCAGGGTCACATAGAAAAACCCTGTTTCCAAAAGAAAGAAGGAAAGAAAGAGAGAGAGAGAGAGAAGGAAGGAAGGAAGGAAGGAAGGAAAGGAAAAGAAAGAAAGAAAAGAAACAAAAAAATAGAAAAGAAAAAAGAAAGCAGGGTCAATAAGCCAGGAGGATCAAGCTAGTAATGGTCCTTCATTTCAGTGTATGCCTTCAGGTTCCTGACTCAGTTTTCTGCCTTGATCTCCATTCTTTGTGGACTGTGATCCGTAAGATGATATAAATTATTTTCCTTCCCAGGTTGATTTTGGACATGGTGTTTATCACAACAATAGAAAGGAAACTGGGCCAGATGCATTTCCCCTTTTCTTGTTAAGCCTACCTGTGGATTACTACCTCTAAGAAATAGCTACACAACGTTCTGAAGGGGATCTGGGAGTTCTACTGGCCATTAAATCATCACTGGGACCTCTAACAAGGTCCCCACAGCTTACTTTTGCTTTCTTACAGTATATATCCTGCAGAAGAGCAGTGTGGATTATCATCCAGATTGAAGTGAAAAAGCACAAGGTCAGAACTTCCTCTCTTTCTTCCTGGGCTCTTACTATTTATTTGTTGTCTTTAAGACAGAAGAGAATGAGAATGGAACATGACAACAAATGAACTATAGGAAGTGAGGAAGCAAAGATAATCTAAGCTAATGACATTTGAGGTTTTTGTTGTTGTTGTTTTCATTGGTATTTGGAATATTTTTAAGGACAGAATAATTATACTGCTAAATTAATTTCTCCAGATTATTGGTGAAATTATTAAGGCCACTCCACGTAGTTAAAAGGGAGGTTTATTTTGTGGGGTAACTTACAAATGAAGGAATAGGTTGCAGGGTCTGGCAAAGGTATGGTGCAGTCCAGTGGTGTTCTCTGGAGAACTCTGCTCGGTCCACCTCCAGCGTCCAGGGTCCCAGAACCAAGAGAGAGCCTTCCTCTTGATCCTCGGTTTTCCTATCCCTCCTCTGCCCCGCCTTGTGGGCATGATCATTACCGAAGCCTCAATGGGGGTTGGAACTTCCAGGCCAATGCTGGGATGGCTATCCACTACACCAGAGTATGGGTTAAAAATTGCACAACTATTTAACGTGTATACCCGGGATGTGCAGGTTAGTTTTTATAAACTTGAAACAAACTAGAGTCAGGTGGGGAGAGGAAACTTCAGTTGAGGAATTGCCTCCACAAGATTGGCCTGTGGCGATGTCTGCAGGGTATTTTCTTCATTAATGGCTGATATGGGAAGGCGCAGCCCACTGTGGTTGGTACTGTTCCAAGGCAGGTGTACCAGTATGGCCCAAGGGGACAACAGAGGCTTGTGAGGAATAAAGGCAGCATTGTAATCATTGTATGAGGAGAAAGAAGCCCTAGGTGCAGTGCCTTTCTTTTCAAAGGCAGCTTCCTTGTCAGAATGCCAGCAAGTATTCTCATTGCTACCATGGCCTTGGGAATCATGACCCTAAGCTGAGAGAAGACCAGCAAGCCACCCTGCCTGTCACATATTCCCTTTGGCAATATGTGATGAAACTTCAGGCAACTCTTATGCTGCCTACTTCCAGTGCCTGCCTTGGCTAGCTGTGATGGTGGACTGTAACCTGTAAGCCAAATTAACCCTTTCTGTTACAAGTAGCTTTGGGTCACTGTGTTAGCAACAGAAAACCAAGTAGGACATGGTGTGTGCAAAACAGCTAAATATATACCAGATAAAGATAGTTGGACTTCACTGATGTTGAATCTGCTATGTGCAAAGAAGTTGGAAATCAGGAAGAAAAGGATGAGTAAATAGTCAATACAAGTGAGTTAGAATCTGATGTATTAGAGTGAACTGAGAGATGCATATGGATGCATGTACATATATGTACACACTTGTAGAAGAAGAAACTCTGTTATAGGTATTCTCTTGTGTACTTGGTTTGTTCACTGAGGTTTAGTAACAACAACATTCTAATGACAAAGAGCACACCTAGCAACCAGATCTTTATTTCTATCTACTTTTATTTTTTTAAGAAGGTTTCTTGGTGAAATAGCTGATGGTAGAGGAACTGGAGCAAGAAAACATAAGATGAATCTAGAATAATGTAGAATATTGTGTGTATCATTGCCACACACACACAAAACACAGTCCTGGCATATGAGTTACTCTAAGACAGGAAGAGAGGCAGATAGACTTGGTTTGCAGAGTGCAGTTCAGTGGAAAATTTACTGACATTAAGTGAGTTCCTGAGAGGCACCAATAGCATTGGAGTACAGGTTTGGGTCAGAAAGACGGCAGAGTAACTCATCTCATCCTGTTTGGGGACACCTGACTTGTCTCAAACTGTTATCATGGGTGTCAGGCACATTCATCATGTGGACCCACTACCAGTGTCAATATCTGGTCATGAAGCTCCATAATTCACTCAGTTGTTTTGAATCATAATTGTGTACTGGAAATCTATTCACTGGAAACTCTGTGAGGATCCTGAAATTTAATAACAGTGGTCACAAATATAAACTACTGTAACCACATCAAGCTATAAATGCTGAGTGAGAATACAGGAAACAATAAAGCAGATGGGGATATAATAAAAAGATAGAACTGTAAAGAGCTTATAAGATCCCAAAGAATAATATAAGTTTACATCTCACATAATTATGTATATTTGATAACCATGCTTCAAAATATATAAATAATTGATTAGCTAGTAAATGGGGAAGAATGGACAGTTGCTCTTTACATGAAATAATAGGAAACCACTCTTCAGTAAGTACCAAGATAATGATTATTATAGACATATAAACCAATGGAATAGTAGACTACTGGGTAATGCTTTGAGAGGAAATAGTGTATTTTTTGTCACTTCAAAGTACTTTTAGAAGGTGTTTGTCACTAGTGAAGGGAATCCAGAGGATTGTTGTGGGGGAAATTGTCTAGATTAAGTGCTAGAGATTACCCAATGATGACACAGACACACAGCCTCTCACAGATCCACAAGAGATCACATCTTCTCTGCATCCTCTCGCTTTCTTACAGAAAATAATTGGTGTCACATGAATCTACTAATAAGAAAATGTTTGAAAGCTGTAATACATGAGCACTTTACAAAATAATGAATTGATCCATGATCCATAAAAATATCAATGTAATGAAAGACAGAGAAAGACTGGGGTATTACTATAGCTTGAAAGAAGCCATGAAGGTGTCACAACCAAATGCAAAGTACTCTGAAATGGACCCAAAATGAAAAATTGAGGTTGTAAGAATTTGTAGTAAACTATGAAGTTCAGTTAGTAGTCTTGTTTTCTGTGTTAGTGGATTCATTCTCATGCTCATAGTGTTCCTACCTAAGAAGTTGGCAGTAGCTTAGATTAAAGTTATTTCAGAGTTATATTTATTAGCTTTGTATTTTTCATGTACCTCTAAATCCTTAAAAATAAAAAGCAAACAAAACAAACAAACAAAGAAAGAAACAAAAGGCAATTCATATGAATGCAGGTAGTTGTGAAAGACCCTAAGGTGGACTAGGATTTAAGGCATTGATTAGAGAATAAAGGAAATGGGTTTTAAAAGCTGTACAAGAGAAGAGAGAAAGTTATTACTTAGGAGTCAGGACACACCAAATACAGAAAATAATAAATAAACTCTCTAAAACAATAAATGAACAGATATAATAATACTATATATATAGATATAGTAATAATAATAAATGGTATAGATAGCTTAAAATGATTTGTAACAAGATAACATGATCCAAGATACTATGGTATAATTAGTAACTTTTGAATAATGATAAGGAACACAATACAACTCATCACAATAGCAACAAAGTATTCAATAGATAAATTATTTTATGAAAAATATTGTTCATTAAATAGGTGTAGAAGTAGAATCATTTGCAAGCTGAAGCCACGTTGATGCCCCTGGAACATGCTGCTCCCTGGGGCCATATTGTTGTGGGTGGCCTGTGCTGCTCCCTTTGGTTATGGCTGTTACCAAGGGCGAAATCTCGGTCCATGGTCCTACTGTACCTGGGATCTGTGATGTCCATAGCCCATGTTACCACTGAAAGGCCATGTAGATGTCAACAGTCTCTGCTGCAGTCTAAGCCCATGTTTATGCCTGTGAGCATGGTGTCAACAGAAGCCATTATTGATGGAGGTGGCCAGTACTGCCACCATGGTCTGTACTGCCACTGGAGACCATGCTGAGGCCCATGGCACATACTGATGCTGGACACCATGTGGGTGTCCATGGTCCATGCTCTCACCAGAAATCTTGTGGAAGTCCATGACATGCTCCTGCTGACTGTGAAAGACACTTTTGCCATGGTACTGATTACTACAGACTCACAGTTGAAAAAGAGGGACATGGAAGGTTTCTGCGACAACTCTTATCCCAATCCCCATCTCCTTCTCTCCTTACCCCCACAAAAAAGAAAAGTAACAGTTCAGACAGGAAGTCATCAAAGAGAACCATTAAAAGCTTAAATGGGGATGCTGAAGTGCAGTGCTCCACAGTTGAGGGCTCGTGGCAGGGGTGACAGTGGGGAAGGATTCAATTTTCTTATAATGGGCTGGCTACCAGGAATTTGACAGTGCTTCAGTGATTCAGTGACTATATGAGCAACACAAATTGGACTTTTTTCTTTTCTTTTGTCTTTTATTATATTTTCTTTCTTTTTTTGATTTTTGTTTTCCTTGTTTTTTTTTAATAAATAATTTTTCTTTATTATTATGTGTTTTAAATTTTATACATCAGCCATGGGTTCCCCTGTCCTCCCCCTCCCGCCCCCACCCCCACCTTCATCCCAGCCTCTCCCCTCCATTCCCAAGTCCTCCAGGATCAAGGCACCCTTGGGGATTAATTTAAACCTGGTAGATTCATATAAGACAGGTCCTGTCACCTCCTTCCAGACTGAGCAAAGTGTCCCTGTGTAAGCCCAAGGTTTCAAATAGCTAGCTCATGGACTAAGGACAGATCCTGGTCCCACAGACTGGATGCCTCCCAAACAGATCAAGCTATTCAATGGTCTCACTTATTCAGAGGGCCTGATCCAGCTGGGGGCTCCACAGCCTTTGGTTCATAATTCATGTGCTTCCATTTGTTAGACTATTTGTCCCCGTGCTTTTTGCAATCTTGGATTCAACAAGTCACACTCTTGCAGACCCTCCTCTTTCTCGACAGTTGGACACCTGGAGCTCCACCTGGGGGTTGGCTGAGGATCTCTGCGTCCACTTCCATCACTTATTGGATGAGAGTTCCAAGACAACTGTTAGGGTGTTTGTCTATCTGATCACCAGACTAGGTCAGATCAGGCTTTCTCTTGAACATTGCCAGCAGACTACAGAGGATATATCATTGTGGATTTCTGGAGATGTCTCAAGCACTCTGGCTATTCCTGGTCTCATGTGGTCTTCATTTATCATGGTCTGTTATTCCTTGTTCTCCCATTCTGTTCTTGATCCAGCTGGGATCTCCTGATCCCCTAAGCTTTCTTTCCCTCAAACCTTGCCCTTCATTACTCCCGCTGTCATCCAGGTTGTTCATGTAGATCTCATTCATTTCTCTGTCATTGGGTGATGCTTGGGTCTTTCCTAGGGTCCCATTTTCTACATATACTCCCTGGAGTTGTGAGTAGCAGTCTAGTCATCTGTGTTTTACATCTAGTATCCTCCTATGAGTGAGTACATACCATGTTTGTACTTCTGAGTCTGGGTTACCTCACTCAGGATGATTTTTTCTAGATCCATCCATTTGCCTGCAAACCTCATGATGGCATTGTTTTTCTCTGCTGAGTAGTACTCCATTGTATATATGTACCATATTTTCTTTATCCATTCTTCAGTTGAAGGGCATCTAGGTTGTTTCCAGGTTCTGGCTATTACAAACAAAGCTGATACGAACATAGCTGAGCAAATGCCCTTATGGTATGATTGAGCTTACCTTGGGTATATGCCCAAGAGTGCTATAGCTAGGTCTTGGGGGAGATGGATTCCCAATTTTCTAAGGAAGCATCATATTGATTTCCAAAGTGGCTGTACAAGCTTGCATTCCCACCAGCAGTGGAGGAGAGATCCCTTTGCTCCACATCCTCTCCAGCATAAGCTGTCTTCTGTGCTTTTGATCTTCGCCATTCTGACAGGTGTAAGGTGGTATCTCAGAGTCATTTTGATTTGCATTTCCCGGATCATTAGGGATGTTGAGCAATTCCTTAAATGTCTTTCAGCCATTTGAACTTCCTCTGTGGAGAATTCTCTGTTTAGTTCTTTAGCCCATTTATTAATAGGACTGTTGGGCATTTTGATGTCTAATTTCTTGAGTTCTTTATATATTCTGGATATCAGCCCTCTGTCAGATGTGGGGTTGGTGAAGACGTTTTCCCATTCTGTAGGCTGTCACTTTGTCTTGTTGACCATGTCCTTTGCTCTACAAAAGCTTCTCAGTTTCAACAGGTCCCATTGATTGATTGTTTCTCTCAGTGTCTGTGCTACTGGTGTTATATTTAGAAAGTGATCTCCGGTGCCAATGCTTTCAAGAGTACTTCCCACTTTCTCTACTACCAGGTTCAGAGTAGGTGGATTTATGTTGATGTCTTAGATCCACTTGGATTTAAGTTTTGTGCATGGTGACAGATATGGATCTATTTGCAGCCTTCTACACATTGACATCCAATTATGCCAGCACCATTAGTTGAAGATGCTTTCTTTTTTCCATTGTACATTTTGGGCTTCTTTGTCAAAAATTATATGTTCATAGGTGTGCAGGTTAATGTCAGGGTTTTCAATTGATTCCATTTGTCCACATGTCGGTTTGTATGCCATTACCAAGCTGTTTTTATTACAGTAGCTCTATAGTAGAGCTTGAGGTAGGGGATTGTGATGCCTCCAGAGGTTGTTTTATTGTACAGGATTCTTTTGGTTATCCTGGGTTTTTTGTTTTTCCATATGAAGTTGAGTATTATTCTTTCCAGATCTGTGAAGAATTGTGTTGTTAATTTGATGGGGATTGTATTGAATCTGTAGATTGCTTTTGGTAAGATTGCCATTTTTACTATGATAATCCTGCCTATCCATGAGCATGGGAAATCTTTCTATTTTCTGACATCTTCTTCAATTTCTTTTTTCAGGGACTTAAAGTTCTTGTCATATAGGTCCTTCACATGCTTAGTTAGACTAACCCCAAGGTATTTTATAACATTTGTGGCTATTGTAAAGGGTGATATATCTCTGATTTCCTTCTCAGCCTGTTTGTCTACTATATATAGAAGGGCTACTGATTTTTTTGAGTTGATCTTGTATCCTGCTATGTTGCTGAAGGTTTTTATTAGCTGTATCAGTTCCTTGGTTGAATTTTTGGGGTCACTTATGTATACTAACATGTCATTTGCAGTTAGGGAGAGCTTGACTTCTTCCTTTCCAATTTGTATCCCCTTAATCTCCTTATGTTGTCTCATAGCTCTGGCTAGAACTTCAAGTACTATATTGAATAAGTAGGGGGAGAGGGAACAGCCTTGCCTTGTTCTTGATTTTAGTGGTATTGCTTTGTGTTTCTCTCCATTTAATTTGATGTTGGCTGTTGGCTTGCTTTAGATTGCCTTTATTATGTTTAGGTATGTTCCCTGTATTCCTGATTGCTCCAAGACCTTTATCATGAAGGGGTGTTGGATTTTGTCAAATGCCTTTTTTTGCATCTAGTGAGATGATCATGTGTTTTTTTTCCTTGAGTTTGTTTATATGGTGTATTACATTGATGGACTTTCGTCTGTTGAACCACCCTTGCATCCCTGGGATGAAGCCTGCTTGATCATGGTGGATAATTGTTTTGATATGTTCTTGGAGACTGTTCACCAGAATTTTATTGAGTATTTTTGCATCAATGTTCATGAGGGAGATCGGTCTGTAGTTCTCTTTCTTTGTTGCATCTTTGTTTGGTTTAGGAATCAGGGTAGTTGTAGCCTCATAGAAGGAGTTTGATAATATGCCTTCTTCTTCTATGGTATGGAACAATTTAAAGAGTATTGGTATTAAGTCTTCTTTGAATATCTGGTAGAATTCTGCAGTGAAACCATCAGGTCCAGGGCTTTTTTTTTGCTTGGGAGAATTTTAATGACTGATTCTATTTTCTTAGGTGTTATTGGAGTATTTAAATGGTTAATCTGGTCTTGATTTAACTTAGGTATGTGGTACCTACCCAGAAAATTATCCATTTCTTTTAGATTGTCTGTTGTTATGGTCCCCTTTTCATTTCTGATTTTGTTAATTTGGATGCTCTCCATCTGTCTTTTGATTAGTCTGGATAAGGGCTTGTCTATCTTATTGATCTTCTCAAAGAACCAACTCTTTGTTTCATTAATCCTTTGTATTATTCTCTTTATTTCTATTTATTTCTATTTTATTGATTTCATCTCTCAATTTGATAGTTTCCTGGCATCTGTTCTTCCTGGGAGACTTTGCTTCTTCCTGTTCAAGGGCATTCAGGTATGCTGTCAAGTCACTACCGTGAGATATCTCCAGCTTCTTTTGTGGGTATTCAGTGCTATGAATTTCCCACTTTGCACTGCTTTCATAGTGTCTCATAAGTTTGGGCATGTGGTGTATTCATTTTAATTGATCTCTAGGAAGTCTTTAATTTCTTTCTTTATTTCTTCTTTAACCCATTGGTGATTCAGTTGAGCATTATTCAGTTCCCATTAGATTGTAGGATTTCAGTAGTTATTTCTGTTGTTGAAATCCAACTTGAAACCATGGTGGTTCGTCAGACCCAGGAGATTGTTCCAATTGTTTTGTATCTGTTGAGATTTGCTTTGTGGCCAAGTATATGGTCCATTTTAGAGAAGGTTCCATGGGGTGCTGAGAAGAAGGTATATTCTTTTTTGTTCGGGTGGAATGTTCTGTATATATCGATTAAGTCCATTTGAGCCATAACAGCAGTTAAGACCATTATGTGTCTGTTATGTTTCAATTTGGCCGATCTGTCCAGAGGTGAAAGTGGGGTGTTGAAGTCTTCCACTGTTAATGTGTGGGGTTTTGTATGTGACTTAAGCTTTAGTAATGTTTCTTTTACATATGTGGGTGCCCTTGTGTTTGGGGCATAAATGTTCAGAATTGAGACTTCATCTTGGTGGATCTTTCCTGCGATGAGTATGTAATGTCCTTCATCATCTCTTTTGATTGATTTTAGTTTGAAGTCTATTTTGCTGGATATTAGGATGGCTACACCAGCTTGCTTCTTAAGACCATTTGATTGGAAAGTCTTTTCCCAGCCTTTTATTCTTAAGAGGTATCTGTCTTTGAATTTGAGATGTGTTTCTTGTATGCAGCAGAAAGATGGTTCCTGTTTTTGTATCCATTCTCTTAGTCTTTGTCTTTTTATAGGTGAATTAATTCCATTGATATTAGTGGATATTGCCTGTGGTTTTATGGGTGTATCTGCCTTCCTTAGGTTGGCATTTTCCTTCTAGTGCTTTCTGTAGGGCTGGGTTTGTGGCTAAATAGTGTTTAAATCTGGTTTTGCCTTGGAAGGTCTTGTTCACTCCATCTATGATGATTCAAAGTTTTGCTGGGTATATCAATCTAGGCTGGCATCCATGGTCTCTTAGTGTCTGCATTATATCTGTCCAGGTCCTTCTGGCTTTCAAAGTCTCCATCGAGAAATCGGGTGTTATTCTGATGGTTTTGCCTTTATAAGTCACTTGGCCTTTTTACTTTGCTGCCCTTAATATTCTTTCTTTATTCTGTATGATTAGTTGTTTAATTATTATGTGGTGAGGGGACTTTTTTGGGGGGTCTAGTCTGGTTGGTGTTCTATAGGCTTCTTGTATCTTCATAGGCATTTCCTTCTTTAAGTTGGGAAAGTTTTCTTCTATGATCTTGTTAAATATATTTTCTGTGCCTTTGAGTTGGTATTCTTCTCCTTCCTCTATCCCTATTATTTGTAGGTTTGGTCTTTTCATGGTGTCCCAAATTTCTTGGACATTTTGGGTCATGACTTTGTTGGTTTTAGTGTTTTCTTTGACTGATGAATCTATTTCTTCTACCGTATCTTCAACACCAGAGATCCTCTCTTCCATCTCTTGCATTCTCTTGGTTATACTTGCATCTGAAGTTCCTGTTTGTTTACTCAGAATTTCTATTTCCAGCATTCCTTCTGCTAGTGTCTTCTTCCTTTTTTCTATTTCCCTCTTCAGGTTTTGGATTGTCTCCTTTGCTTTTTCACTATTTTCATTCAAGGAATTATTGTTTTCTTCTGATTTCATTGTCCTTTCCTCTAGTTTTTTATAGCGTTCTTCCCATTTTTTGTTTGTCTGTTCCTCTACTTTTTTTTGAGTTCTTCTATATAAGGCTCTAGCCTCTTCATGATGTTACTTATAAGGTTGTTTTCTTCTTCTTCCATTCCATGATGTTCAGGTCTAGCTGTTGGAGAAGGGCTAGGTTCTGGTGATGCTGTATTGCTCTTTATTTTGTTATATGTGCTTCTGCCTTGGCATCTACCCATCTCCTCTTGTGTTCATTCTTGGTCTTATCAGTGTACTTGTTCCAGAGAGAGTTGACAGATTTAGGGAGCCTCTCTCTGGTCCAGATGGAAGCTCTGGGCCAGATGGGAGCTCTGGTCCAGATGAGAGTGCTGGCTGGATAGGAGGTGGGGGGCTGGACTCTGAGTCTCGGGAAGTCCCTGATGTTTCCTTATTTTGTCCAGATGGGAGCTCCTCTTGTCCAGATGGGAGTTCCTCTTGTCTCTGGTCCAGATGGGAGTTCCAGGGCAGGATGGAAGCTGGGGGCTGGTCTCTGAGTCTCAGGAAGTGGCTGGGGTCTCTGGCAGATGGGTGTGGGGGCAAGGTGTTGAGGTTGTAGTGTCCATCGGAGGGTCTTTCTGGTCCAGATGGGAGTTCTGGGGTGTATGGGAGCTGGGGGCTGGTCTCTGAGTCTCAGGAAGTGGCTGGGGTCTCCAGCAGATGGGTGTGGTGGCAGAGTGTGGAGACTGCAGTGCCTGCCCGCAGTCTTGGAAAAGGGGAGCCTTCTCGCAGTGCCAGCAGATTGGCAGGAAACTGGCGCCAAGTTGGGCAGGTCCTCCCGGAGTGGCCTGTGTCCAGCGGTGGGACCCAGGCGCAGTTGCCTTTCTGACTATAACCCAGGCACTCACCTCTATTCTAGATGGGAGTTCCTTCTTTCTTCCTTCCTTCCTTCCTTCCTTCTTTCCTTCCTTCCTTCCTTCCTTCCTTCCTTCCTTCCTTCCTTCCTTCCTTCCTTTCTTTCTTTCTTTCTTTCTTTCTTTCTTTCTTTCTTTCTGTCTCTCTCTCTTTTTCTCTTTCTTTCTCCCTTCCTTCCTTCCTTCCTTCCTTCCTTCCTTCCTTCCTTCCTTCCTTCCTTCCTTCCTTCTTTCCTTCCTTCCTTCTTTTCTTCCTTTCCACCTGCCTTCCTTCCCTCCTCCTCCTCCTTCTTTGGGGGTGGGGGGTAAAGGGGAGGAACCAAGGGTGGGGGGACATGAACCTGGGAGGACTGGGCAGTAAATATGTCCAGATATGAAAGTCCCAAATAATCAATAAAACTATTATGAAAAAAAGTAGAACCACTCATGCTTAATGTAGGGGTTAACAAGAAGTACAAGGGATTATTTTATACCTACCAATGATTTTTGTCCTTCAATTATATTTTGATCTATTTAGTCTGGTTTCTATACATTGAATTTATTTATCATGTTCACATTATAAATAGACAAGCATTTACCAAGAAAACATGCAGTAGGATGTGAAACTAAATAAGCACAGCCCTATGTATTTCTACTCTCCTGTATCACTACTCAGGGCTCTTCTCTAAGGAATTTCATTCAGGAGAAATTATTTTACCCACAAAATTAAAACTAACTTTAAATATGTCAGGTTTCTGCCTTAAAAGTATGTTGTGTTTACAACAGAATTATAATTTGTTACAGATAATACAATACAATCTATAATATGCATGAGAATAAAAGCAATGAAAATGAAAGTAATTTGCAGAAACTTAATAGTATGATTATAAATCTTTTTTATTATTTTTATGTATAGTGTTCTGCCTGCAGGCCAGAAGAGGATGCCAACTCTCATTACTGATGGTTATGAGCCACACTGGGGTAGTTGGGAATTGAACTCAGGACCTCTGGAAGGACAGTCAGTGCTCTTAACTGCTGAGCCACGTCTCTAGCCCAACATATTTTATTATTAAAAGTTTTAGATTATTGATAATGGAATAGATCTCTTTGGTGTTCCACAAAATAATCAAACACAGGTGCAAGCGTGTCACTCATTAGAATACATCAAACCTGTTGTGATTCCTTATTGGAAGCTCTCATGCCACCATCATGACTATAGGGAGAATGTGTAACTTGCTACTCACCCCTCTAGCAGGTTAAGTATTAACTGAGGCTTTAACAATATGGTGCTATTCCCTAGGGGCTTAATGCTATACAGCAGATCTGTAGGGCTAATTCATTTTGCACAATTAGAAGTTTAGGCCCATTAAAGAGTAACTTCTATTCACTGCTTTCTATCATTTTAAGTCTAGGAAACACTCTTTAATATTTGGAATCATATGAAGCCAAGAGACATTGACCAAAGACTAATTAGGAATTTGTTTGCATGAGTAAATATTACCAGAAAGTATTTAAATTGCATTTAAGATATATGTCACATTCTTGAAAGGAGGTTTTCATGAATATGGTAAGAAATTTTCGTGTTAGAGGGAAAAGAAAATATTATTTTGAGAATATGCAATAAGTATCTTTTACTGCCCAACTCTGATTCCATAATGAGACAGCAATGGTAAACATAGGTGACTGAGTCATTAATAAAATCCTGACCTAGAGAAATTAGGCTTTGGGTCACAGACTTTAGCTGATAAACTTCATCTTACATATGTCCTATTGATTTGGAGAGCTGAATATTTATTTGTTTTTATTTTATGCATGTGTCTATCTAAATGTAGATGTGTGCACCATGAGTATGCAGTGCCCTCAGAGGCTAGAAGAGGGCATCAGATCCCCTAGAACTAAAGGTACAGGATTTTGTGAGCCACCATGTGGGTATTATGATATGAACCAAACCCAGGTCCTCTGCAAGAGCTTCAAGTACACAAAACCACTGAGGCATCTCTCTAGTCTCTAATAATTACCTTTTTATTATATATTTTAAAAAATTTCCTCTTCTATCACTAATGTTCTTAGAATTATGTCTCCCACTATAAAAGTCTATCCTAAAATCATTTTAAGATTATTTTTGGATATCAAATTTCTTTATTTATTATTGAAAATATTTTCATAGTTATTATTATTATTATTATTATTATTATTATTATTGTGTTTTAATTTTACACATCAGCCATGGGTTCCCTTGTCCTCTACCCTCCCACCCCTACCCCCACATTCCCCCCATCCCCTCCCCTCCATTCCCATCTCCTCCAGGGCCAAGACTCCCCTGGGGATTCATTTAAACCTGGTGGATTCAGTAGGAGCAGGTCTAGTCCCCTCCTTCCAGGCTGAGAAAAGTGTCCCTGTGTAAGCCCAAGGTTCCAAACAGCCAGCTCATGCACTAAGGACAGGTCCCAGTCCCACAGCCTGGATGCCTCCCAAACAGCTCAAGCTATTCAATTGTCTCACTTATCCAGAGGTCCTGATCCAGCTGGGGGCTCCACAGCCTTTGGTTCATAATTCATGTGCTTCCATTCGTTTGGCTATTTGTCCTTGTGCTTTTTCCAATCTTGGGCTCAACAGCTTGGTGCTAGCATAAAAACTGACATGTGGACCAATGGAATCAATTGAAGACCCTGACATTAACCCACACACCTATGAACATATAATTTTTGAGAAAGAAGCCAAAAATGTACAATGGAATAATGAAAGCATCTTCAACAAATGGTGCTGGCATAACTGGATGTCAATGTGTAGAAGGCTGCAAATAGATCCATATCTGTCACCATGCACAAAATTTAAGCCCAAGTGGATCTAAGACATCAACATAAATCTAGTTACTCTGAACCTGATAGAATAGAAAGTAGGAAGTAGTCTTGAATGCATTTGCACCAGAGATCCCTTTCTAAATATAACACCAGTAGCACAGACACTGAGAAAAACAATCAATCAATGGGACCTGTCGAAACTGAGAAGCTTTTGTAGAGCAAAGGACATGGTCAACAAGACAAAGTGACAGCCTACAGAATGGGAAAACGTCTTCACCAACCCCACATCTGACAGAGGGCTGATATCCAGAATATATAAAGAACTTAAGAAATTAGACATCAAAATGCCCAACAGTCCAATTGAAAAATGGGCTATAGAACAAAACAGAGAATTCTCCACAGAGGAAGTTCAAATGGCTGAAAGACATTTAAGGAATTGCTCAACATCCCTAATGATCCGGGAAATGCAAATCAAAATGACTCTGAGATACCACCTTACACCTGTCAGAATGGCTAACATCAAAAACACAGAAGACAGCTTATGCTGGAGAGGATGTGGAGCAAAGGGAACTCTCCTCCACTGCTGGTGGGAATGCAAGATTGTACAGCCATTTTGTAAATCAATATGGCACTTCCTTAGAAAATTGGGAATCCATCTTCCCCCAAGACCCAGCTGTAGCACTCTTGGGCATATATCCACAGAATGCTCAATCACACCACAAGGGCATTTGCTCAGCTATGTTTATATCAGCATTTTTTGTAATAGCCAGAACCTGGAAACAACCTAGATGCCCTTCAACTGAGGAATGGATAAAGAAAATATGGTACATATATACAGTGGAGTACTATTCAGCAGAGAAAAACAATGCCATCATGAGGTTTGTAGGCAAATGGATGGATCTAGAAAAAATCATCCTGAGTGAGGTAACCCAGACTCAGAAGGACAAACATGGTATGTACTCACTCATAGGAGGATACTAGATGTAAAACACAGATGACTAGACTGCTACACAACTCCACAGAGGCTACCTAGAAAACAGGACCCTAGGAAAGACACAGGGATCGCCCAATGACAGAGAAATGGATGAGATCTACATGAACAACCTGGACGATAGTGGGAGTAATGACGGGCAAGATTTGAGGGAAAGAAAGCTTAGGGGATCACGAGATCCCAGATGGATCAAGAACAGAAAGGGAGAGCAAGGAATAACTGACCATGATCAATGATGACCACATGAGACCAGGAATAGGCAGAGTGCTGGAGAGGTCCCCAGAAATCCACAATGATAGATCCTCTGTAGACTGCTGACAATGATCAAGAGAAAGCCTGATCTGACCTAGTCTGGTGATCAGATGGCCAAATACCCTAATGGTTGTGCTGGAACTCTCATCCAATAACTGATGGAAGTGGATGCAGAGATCCTCATCCATGCCCCAGGTGGTGCTCCTGGAGTCCAATTGTTGAGAAAGAGGCGGGACTGTAAGAGCGTGAATTGTTGAGCCCAACATTTTAAGATTTTATACTTATTGTTCAGAGGCTAAGGACCATTTGGATGTCTATAAACTTTGTTTTATTTTAAAATTCAGTTCAAAATATTTCAAGATGCTTAAATATCTACACACTTAGCTTCACAGTGTCGATAATCATATGACAATATCTGGGTTGCAGAGTGAATTCATGGACATCTTAGGTGCACTTCACTTTTCACATCTAGATAATATGCATTTTTAGGTTATCCTATCTGACAATGTTTTACTTCTGCTTTTGTTCTACTGTTTTTATAATAAACAGGAAGATCACATCTTCAGCTTTTTGTTGTTGTTGTTGTTTAATTCAAAACTAAGTTAAGATTACATGAATTCTGAACTTGGACTGAAAGACAAGTCAGTATTACCAGTAGAAAGGAACTTGAGGCAAAATGTGCCTATATCTTTTTCACCTAACAAATATGTTCACCCAATATTATGGACTTGGATAAATGTTCTTGATACAAGGTGCTCATTTTTCATAATATTGTGAACTTATTTACATTCTAAATCATTCCTAAATTGCATGTAATTATTTCAAACTATGTCAATGTGTTTAATTTATTCCCTAGTGATGGCTACTCAACCCTTGATATTGTTAGTTAGTTCTTGATATTCTGAAATGCAGAATGTAAAAATCTGGATGGTGGCATTCCGTGCTCTTGAATTTTCAAGGTGGAGGCAATGCAGAGGGATCTCTGAACCCAAAACTTTAATTGTATTTATTTCCAACTAGTGGCGGAGAGAGAATTTTGCTAACTAAATATATTGCACACATTTTGGGTATTTCATAAACAAAGCATCAGGATCTAGTGGTCCATGTAGACTGTAGACTCTAGAAAGCTACTGTGGACTTCAGATTTTTCCACTGCTCCTTACCAGCCTGCAAAGTTGGTGCCACTTCACTGAATTCCAACTCTAGAATGCTGTCATTTGCATTGGCCCATCTGTTGGGGAAAATTGTTGTTCTGTAGCCTAGAAAGAAAGGTTTAGCACTTCCCTGAATTTGAAAGGTTTTTTTTTTTTTTTTTTTTTTTTTTTTTTGTGTGTGTGTGTGTATTATATTTTCATGTCCATTTAAACAATTTCCTTGTGTGAAAAATGCAAACTTTATGGCTTACCTTACTAGTCATAGATGTGCATCCTGTCTATCGATATATCATTGAAAAGAAATTCATTATGCAAGTGACAATTTGAAATTATCAGTTTGCAAACACCAAAAACTTCAAATTCGCAAATTGTTATGAATTAAGTAGCATGTTCATTTTGAGAGTAAAAATTATAATAGTATTTTTAAAATTTAACTACATTATCATTTCAGTAGCACCATGTATGTGTAAGCCATGCACTGTCTTTAACTCTGATACAATCACCTTAAACACAACTGCCGATGAAATAAAAACAGATAGTAAGTTCAGATTAATACTGGACAAGATGTGATATTCAGAAGAGTTTTTGCTCAGAGATGTGAACAGTAAGTTGGTATTTTTCTGATCAAAAAGGGATGTTCATTATCTAGGAGTGAAGTAGTTACTCAGCCCTCTCATTTTTCTCCTCATCTAACCTACCTCATTTGAACCATGATTTGATTTCTCTTCTTACGGAGGAAGGGCCTCCTGTAGCATTAATTTTGAGAAATAGAAGAATTTCTTTGACAGTAATTTCTTGTGGATTGATGGAAATATATATATATACTTGAAAAAATAAAAAATGTTCAAATCTTTCAAAAAATTTTTGCTTAATCCTTCTCTTAAAAATGGGTATAGGTATATATTTCTGTTGTGCAATTGGTATACTTTGGACCAGATTCTAACTGATTGTTTTCTTGCATGATTGGAATTTCCTGAAGCTGTGAGATTTACTAATAAACTTTAGTTCGGGTATGGCATTTTATATTTCTTGTTACTGTGTTTTTAAAAGTCCATGGTGTATCAAAATGATTCCACCATTGCTCTCATTGAGACCATAATGATTTGTCAGCAATTTTGGAATGATTATGGAGTATGAGCATGAATCTCATGGCTGAGTTTTAAGATTATCTTTGCATGCATTTAAATGTAGAACTTTTAGTTTGGCATTGGCTTTTTTTTCCAGTTCCATTTGAAGCTTAGTTTATCTTGGTCAGAAGTAGAAGCTTTTGTATGGCTTATTACACTGTAGCATGAATTTGCTTTTAGATTAACTCTTGAGTCACATAGCAAATGAGACTGATTCATAGAAGAACTTAATGGTATTTCTGGCCCATATTGCCTTGAAAATATGGAATGTTGGGACATTTTCCTCAGTCAGAAAGTCACAGGCAGATGTTTTTGTATTTTTCTTATTATAAAACTCAGCACTATATCTTTCTGAATAGATTGAACATACCTATTTTCCTTGAGTATTTGATTAAACAGGACTTTTCCCCCTGTATTAAATTTCATTATTATATAGGAACATCAAACTTGATATTGACATTCCCTCTTGAATTGAGGAAGACTGGAGGAAGATCATTTCTTACACAAATTGTCACACAAGAATCATTGCATTTTATTCTATTAAATAATTTGGCAGGTTTTCACTAGAATATTGCACCATCTTGAGAAAGGATCTTTGAAATAATTATATTTATTCAGTGACCTCATTGTCAGACCAGAAGCCATTTCCATCTTAGAAATATAGCATTAACTTTTGGAATATTAGCAGGTGAATTTTAGGAGTCAACAAAATAGACTGCAGTGGTATTTGTGGAAAGGACTACAAAACATAAATTAAAATTAATGGGAGGCTGTTCTTTTGGAAGGAACTCCTGCATTAGTTCCCAGCAGACCAGATCAAGTCAGATATGAGACAGAAGAGATAGGTGGTGCATAATAACATTGATAACTGAGTGAGCAATTTCCCAAGATGAAAAGATTCTGAGCAATCTGTCAGAAATCAGCAGTTAGAGAACTGGCCTAAAGAGGATGATTCCTCTATTCATACCACTTAGAGAAAGTAATGTTGGTATATTAAAACTCTTCTTTTATGAATACAAAATCTGCCCCTCTAGTTTAATTTTTTTGGAATCTTTTTTCTATTTTATTGAAAGAAATGTGGCTTTTTTTGTTAGAGTTTATGGTCAGGTAAAATAAAATAAACAATATGCCTTGTTACCATTCCAAATAAGCTAAAAGCTCAATTTTTGGCATGATAACGGAGATCTTACCAACGAGTTCTTCTCTAGTTGCAGAGCCCACTCCTGTGGCACTCATCTGTGAGCACTTATCAGTGAGCACTTGTCTGTGGCCATGTGAAAATCATGGGGTGGAAGAGAAAATATAGATTTCTACAATAGGCAGGATACTGTAGCTTAGCTATGTTGGTATGGACTATCTGTTTGTAGATTCCATATTATCAGGTGAAAGAGACTCCAGATTTGCTCAAGACATTACAAGCACATTTCAGCTATTACAGCAGATTGACAGTCCCATCTGATATAACTATGAAACACAAGATAAATAGTTTATGTCACAGAAATATTGTTGTTTATAGTAGGTGGGAATTCATCTTAGCACATGTCCTTACTATAGTCCCAGAGAGCAACCAATTATAAAAAGCTGAGTATTTCATTTGTGTAGAAATGCTAGGAGTACATTTGCAGTATTTACAAGGTATGTCCTGCAACTGATTTTTTTTTTCCGGTTATGTGTATGTGTGTCTATCATTGTGCATCTGAACTGGAGTTCCTGGTGGTTGTGAGTCACCTGAACTAGGTTTTGGGACCAAAGTCAGATTTTCTGGAAATAGCAAGTACCATTAACTGCTGAACCATCTCTCTAGCCCTAAACAATGTAGTTTTATAAGTTGCAGAAATATGTGCATATAAATACAAATATTAAAATATGAGAAGTGTATTGAAGTTATTTATAGATATGTGTTTTTGAAAACTATTATAATCATGGTAATATATGACTGCATATACTTGTCCAGATAGCACGGATACAGTCACAATTCCCAAAATCAGATTTATTGTAAGATACAACACTTCCTTGTAGTGGGTAGCCATTCCAGCCTTGGCCTGGAACTTCCAACCCCCATTGAGGCTTCAGTAATGGTCACGCCTACAAGGCAGGGCTGAGAGAAGAGGCTGAAGACCCAGGATCAAGAGGAGAGGCTTGCTTGGTTCCAAGACCCTGGACGCTGGAGGTAGATGGAGCAGAGTTCTCCAGAGAACAGCGCTGGACTGCACCATACCTTTCCCAGACCTTGAAAACTATCCCTTCATTTGTAAGTTACCTCACAAAATAAACCTCCCTTTTAACTACATGGAATGGCCTTGATAATTTCACCAATATCTGGCGTCCAACATGGGGCACAAACCCATGAACCTGAGATTAAGAGTCTCATGCTCTACCGACTGAGTTGATCCTGGGTCTTCAGCCTGCTCTCTCAGCCCCGCCTTATAGGTGTGACCATTACCAAAGCTTCACTGGGGGTTGGAACTTCCAGGCCAAAGCTGGAATGGCTACCCACTACTCTTCCCATCTGCATGGACTCTGCCTACAATGTGGAGCTTCTTGGTGCTTTCCATGGGTAAGAAGCATGAGATGGCATGAAAGCATTATATACAGTGATGACAGCAATTAGAAGATGACTAAGTTCCATTATGGTTATTGGCTGAGTTCTCTTCCACTTTTTTTTCTCAAGTATTATCTTCAGCTACTTTTCAGGTTTACCTTGATGCACACCTGACTGCCCTCTGCATCTCAGGCGCTTTGAATTGATTAGCTCCATAACTAACGTTGTATTTGAGTGGGTCATGCCAGGGAAATACTGTTGATAGGCTATGACAGTTAATGGGAGAATGGCAGACAGGCCAAATGATAACTGGAGTTCTCTGGTCTCACGCAACAGCATATCAGATGGAGAGGAACAGAGGGTCCACCAATGTTACTTTGTTCAATGGAAAGTTTGCTCATAAAATCTGTGTACCCACAAGTACATTAAAAATTAAATAAAGGTACTTTCAATTGAGCCATTAATATAATCTTATCAAAATGATGAGATTTGACTGGGACCATCAAAAATGTTCTATTTATAGAGTAATGTAATAAATGATCATATAACTTTACATTATATTACTGTAGTAAATAGTATGGCAATAACTGGATGTCTTCAATAATATTCGAGAGACCTCCAGTTATGCAGGGGGTTATGCATACATGGCAATGAATTACTCTCTCATAGCCTGACATCAGAACTTTGGTCCCCGCTTCAAGTTGTCCACTCCATTTCTTTTCACAGCCTTCCTTTTAAGAAATTTCAATTTTTCCTCTTTCATAATAATGCAGTAAGACAGAAAACCCTTTCCTCCAGCTGTTCTTGGACCAGGAGACTCAGCCATCCAGATCTGGGCAGTATGATCTAGGTTGAGAAACAGGAAGTTTTTCTGATGGGAGTTCTCCCTCTTCCTATTTTCCCCTTGGATTGTTTTCTTCTTGTGGACAACTGGTTCTAGTGGGAAGGTACAGCATCACTCATCTAGCTATAAATTTGAAAGCATAAAGAGAACCTGCTGAATATTTTGAAGTATTGAAAAAAACGTAGGGCTTTGGAATGAACAGAGTCGCTATCATATACCTCATACTAGAATAATGGGCAAAGGAAAAGACAGGCCCTCCTTGTTTTTCTTTCCCCTAATTTGCTCTGTTCTCTCTAATCTCAACTGTAACCATTGCCCTATACAAATCTCTTCTCCCTGCTCTCCTGAGGGAAGATCACAACCTGTACCTACCCTCTTAAGATTTCAATCTGTATGTTTGGTTAGGAAAAAGGAATCAGAAATTGAACAAGAGTTTTAAATAAGATGATCATGTGTACCTTGTCTGGTAATTATGTGTCTCCAAAGCATAAAGGCCAGGGTAGGCACCCTCATCAGAGCATGTCCTGGGAAATGGGCACAGAACTTCAGAATTCCTCATCCTTAACTAGAAAGATGAATTTTCAACAAAAGGGATACACAGACTTACTTACCTACTGAAATCTGTCAATGTGGGTTTCGGCAGCATGCATATTTGAAGGAGAATAACTAAGACTCATCAGAGCACAACCTAGTTCACATTCTGTAGGAACCTTCATGCTCTTGTGTGCATCTTAGAATGAGCGTGGGTGATGATGGGGCCATGGACAATCAAGGGGTAAAACAAGAGTGTGGATATGCCAGAGAAGGAGGCAGCCAATGAGGGGCCATGAAAGAGATGGGCTGGCCTAATGCAGGGCTATGCAGAGGAAGAATGGGGGTTTGGGTGTGAGGCTAAGGCAGAAATAAAATGAGGTCACAATCCGTGAGTAGGGCCAAGGTGGGAGCAAAGCAAGGTGAGGTCGCGGCTCTGCCTGAATCTCAGAGTCTGGATGCTTCAGACTCTGAGACACCAGGCCAGGCTCACACTGGACTGATTTTTACATGAAATCTGAAAATTAGTGGCTCCTCTTTGTTTCTGTTGAAAAATGAAGGTGATGCTGGGTGTAACTACAAACTATTAGATTTGTACTCCTTAATATCAGTACTGAGCCACTATCATCTACTTATTTCTAGAATAATGAGAAAAGGAAAACTTACCTGTGTATTTCAGCCCCTGAAATACACTTTATGATACTTTCAGCTGAACCTACTAACAGACATGATGCCATTAGAACTTACTATTGCACTGTGTGCTTAAGTACAGGAAGCTGATATTGTTAACATTCAGATGATTGGTACTCAATGCCTTGCATGTCCCACAGTAATAGGTACTCATAAAATGTTATTGAGTAATAAGTATATTATGGTTTGGAACTGAAATCTTCTGATACACAGACGCCATTACACTAGTTGTAAGGGAATCTAGATCCTAAAATCTCCATCTTCACTCAATCAAATAATTTAAACAGTAAGGATTTTTTTCTCTTAACTGGACCAAGGTTTCTATAGAACCATAAATGATATTTTACAATCCCCAAATAAGCAAAAATGGTCAGGAAATTCTCTCTTTTTCAGGAGCGATTTTACTAAGACGAGAATAGAAACCATTCCAAGATTTTATTCTTATGAAAGAAATATATCAATCATTAAATTTCTTGTGTCTAAAGAAATTAATATCGGCAAAGCCTGGTACATTCAGTTGAGTCAAGTCCAAGTCCCTCCCCCTGCCTCAAGGCTGTGCAAGGTCTCCCACCACAGGTAATGGGCTCCAAAAAGTCAGCACATACACAAGGGATAGATCTTGATCCTACTGCCAGGGGCCCTTAAGCAGAACAAGGTATACAACTGTCTCACTTATGCAGAGGACCTATTCCAGTCTCATGGAGGCTCCACAAGTGATGGTCTGAAGTTCATGAGTTCCCACTAGCTTTGTTCGTTTGTCTCTGCAGGTGCCCCATCATGATCTTGAATAATATTTGGCACATGAACAAAAACACAAAGAATAAAGTGAGACAGAGTAAGTAAACTTGTAAGTAAACATAAAATGAAAGGTGGAATATAGCATGGATGGAAAAATGGGTGTCTAGCAAAACTAGATTGCAAAATATGATAAAAAGTAAAGATTTTAAAATAAATACAAAGAAATCTTAATCATTAACTGACTTTCCCAAAAGTCAATGAATCAAAAATTAATCATATATTTTATTGATAAGCTTAAGGCAAAAACAGGTTATTATAAAAGTGTATTTTTAAAGAGTTGATACAAGTAATGCTCCAGACTCACTTCAGAATGCCATGGCTTTCTCCAGGATTGTATGGGAAGCTAGGGGTAGAGAAGAAGAGCATGCCTATGTATATAGACTAGGGGAGGAATCTGTGAATGTCCCTGAGAAATGAAGATGAAGGAAATCTAATTACTTATCCAAATGAGTGATAACTTATTTACTTTGAAATAAGTTAGTACTATGCCGGGGAAAATCAAAACATTGCCTCACTGAGATAATTATTAGCACTAACTTTTAGAGTAAGAAATAGGTTCAGCTAGGTTACACTAGTTGTCTCTCATTTAGCCATTGGTACCCTACTTAGCTAATAAACAATAAAGATGTGTTCAAACACAGACTTAAACTTCATGCTGAATCCAGATGGTACCCAATCCATCTCCACTTAATTTATGAGTTTTCCTTGGCACAGATTTTAACAACAAGCTTGCTACTGTATCAGTTTTTTAGGAGCTAAGTTTAGACAGTGTTTTGAAATGTGGAACAGATTTCTTATAAAGTGAGTGTGTGTGTGTGTGTGTGTGTGTGTGTGTGTGTGTGTGTGTGTGTGTGTGTTTCTAGATTGGCACTACAAAAGACACAAGTGAAAAATAAGATCTATTCTTCCTTTTGTAAACAATAAAAAAAAAAACAACTGATTGACTTACTTAAATCCACCAGGGCAACACCAGTGAAAAAAACTACCCCCAGCTTCTTTGGTTTCTGCAGGGAATAAAGAGGTCTTTACCTTTCCAGGTAATATTCCTCTGGCAGGAAGTACACATATGTCATTCATTCACTTATTTTCTCTGATTAAGAGTTTAAAGTTAAGGTCATGTGTGTATTTGTATGAGTGTAATGTCTGTGTGTGTAGTGTATGTGCATGTGAGTGTGCACTCTGTGTTCAGGTGTAGGCACCTAGGTGTGGCTTTTCTGTTCTGTTCCTCCTCTTCTTGCTGCTCTGGGATAGTGTCTCTGACCGAACCTGGAGCTAACAGAGAGGTCTGTGAACACCAGCAATCTTGCTAACTCCCCTCCCTCTGTTCCATTGTGGTTATGTGTGCAAGTGACCACACCTAGCTTTCTGAGTATGTGCTGGGACCAAATTCCGGTATGCATGCATATGCAGCAAAATGAGTCATCTTTACATCCCTGTTTAAGACCATTTGAATGGAAAAATCATGTGATACAGAAAAGTGGGTTTAGTAAACTAATTTATTTTTTCTATGTATCCACTTTCAGTGTTGAAGGAAAACAAAACAAAACTAATACACACCCCCCAAAAAAACAAAAATAAAACGCAAAACCAAAACACAAACAAACAAGCAAACAAATAAAAAAAGACATCTAAACTTACTTAATCTTTTGAAACTCAGGTTATACATCTCATTTTAAATCTAGTCTGCTTTTGTTTATTTAATTGTAACTCAGTCAAATTCGAGGTTTATTTTGTTGATTTGATCAGCACAAATTCTTGTAACTTAACCTTTCAGCCTCACTCTGTACCATGTATTTCAATATTTTGTTTTTCGACTATTAAGAAAAAAGAGCCCATGAATTTAAAAGAGAGTAAAGAAGGACTTGTAGATTAGAAAAGGAAGGATGAAATATCATAATTGTATTAATCTCAAAAAATAGTAAAATACTATATATACACTTGTGATACAAAAATTCAAATTAATTAGAAATAAAACATTAGTACATATTTAATTTTTGATGTACATTATAAACCTTATAGATGTGAAGGCACCCAGTAAACTTGAGGAGGTATTACCCATATGAACCAAAACAGGGAAGTTTTCATTGTCACATCCTGAATTGTGCAGAAGCAAGCCTGTGAGATCAGCACTGTCCAGCACCCTGTGCAGAATTACTAATGACATTTGTTTGGCCTTCAGTCACCTCACTGCCATTCTTTGGGATGACCAGAGCACAGGACAAAGAGTCCACCCAACCAGTGTCCCTGGAACAAAGGCAACTCCACTGAGCAGAACGACCTGGAATTAATGCACCGTGAATTTCCAGTCCGTTAATTTGCTTTGTGGAAAATCCTTCTGAGTTAGATTAATGGAAATTTTTATAGGGAGAATTTGAAGCAGACGGCCATGCTGTGAAAACGCTCACAGTTAGCCCTTTAGACACAAGTTAGACTTGTTGAAACAAGTAAGCTAATAAAGGTGTGAGGAAGGTTATGTGGTTCAAACATTTAGATGCTGAAATACTGTGATCCTGAGGTAAAGATGCTGTTTTTCATGTGGTGTTACTTATTTGTATAAAACTGTGTTATGTTGCTGGGCGGTGGTGGTGCATGCCTTTAATCCAGCACTTGGGAGACAGTGACAGGTGGGTCTCTTGAGTTTGAGAGACCAAGATGGTCTATAGAGTGAGTTCCATAACAGTCAGGGCTACATAGAGAAACCATGTCTTAAAAAAACCATAAACAGGTTTGGGGATTTAGCTCAGTGGTAGAGCGCTTGCCTAGCAAACGCAAGGCCCTGGGTTCGGTCCTCAGCTCTGGCAAAAACAAAACAAAAACAAAACAAAAAACAAAAAACCATAAACAAACAGACAGACAGATAAATGTGCTATGTGGTACATGTCATATTAATGCTACACAGAATACGTTTACAGGAGCTGCTTAGAACCAAGTTGAATGGATCATTTTCTTTTTCCTTTAATTAGATCATTTTTTCCTTCCTTTGCAGCCTGGCTCTCTTTCACATTTATGGCCTCTTTTTAAAAGTTAATTCTTGCTGCATTAAATCTTATTGCAAAACTAAGTCCTACTGCAGGACTTCTCTTAACATGTTCAAATACAACTGATTCTTTGCCTCTGCTGTAGGAGGAAGTGTGTCTGTAGCCTTTTTCTGGGTTTCTAGCCTTCTGAGTAACTGGCATTCTCAAAAGTCTTTTGTCCACAAATAGTCATTTGGAAAAGATCCAAAGTGAACTAATAACATGAATATTAATTTTCTCTTCCTCTGTTTCAGATCAGTCTTTAATTGCTGTTGATTGCTCAATCGAGTGTAGGTTCTAGACTCACCTGATGAAGTCACAGCTATAGTTTTTTGATTTTTCATGTAGAAGATAAAGAAATGGAGGGATGAGGAGCTAATTTGATGCACCATATTTCAACAGATAACATAATTTTTATACATATCTGCAAAGTATATGAGTATTAGCCATGAGAAAGTTAAGACATTGTATGACAAAGGAACACAGAAAAATAGTGTCTGTTGTCTGGAAGCAGGTGTCAATACTGGGTTGTTAATGCAGCAGTGTGTATATACAGCCTGTTGTTTATTGTCTGTCTTTAAACATTTAAAGTATTTTGTGGTTTTTTTTCCTGCTGCTGTGATAAAACTCTATGACAAAAGCAGCTCAGGGAATGTAGCGATTATTTTAGTTCTCAATCCAAGGTGGGGGCTTGAAGGAAACAGGATCTTGAAGCAAAGGGTCACAGTCAAAAAGAGAGAGCCTTGGAATGTGTACAGCTGCTCAGCTCTCTTGCCTCCTCTGTACAGTCCAGGATTCCAGTCAGGGGAGGGTGCCACCCACACGGGGTAGATCACCTGATAACCTGAGACAAAAGTGTATAGGCAAATAAGCAATGCTGAGAGCAAGATACATAGTCTTCCCCAGAAATGAGCCCCCTAATTGGTTATACTATACCAAATGGCCAGCCTTAACATCATATGCATACAATTAACAATAACAATTAGTATACATTAATATATATATATAACTAATGTATATTAATGTATATATATTTGTGTGTGTGAACAACAGCAGAGAGATTGAGGCCATGAATTTGGGAGGGTTCAAGGGACAGCATATGAGGGCTTGCAGAGAGGAAATGGAAGGAAGGACATGATGTATTTATATTTTAATTAGACAATTAATTTAAAAAGATAATCCCCTATAGGAATGCTCAGAGGCTCATCTTCTGGGGGATTCTAGATGTTTCCTTGTTGACAATTATAAAACTAACCTTCACAATGTATGAAGTAAAGGAAAATTTAATCATCTCTAATATTGATTTCTGGGTTTCTTGAAATGATATACAAAAGCAACCTAGTACATATAAGAAGTTTATAAAATGTAAACTCAGAAGATGTTTTTATCTCCCACAGAGGGCAGGGTAAAAATCATTGGATTATTCTATTTTGAGTTGGGTAGAACTAAATGAATGTCTATGACATTTACTGAAGTAGCAGAGAAGAGAAGAGAAGAGGCTCTGAGTAAACAATGATAAGCCTTCCATTGATCATGTGCTGCTTAGACCTGGCTTCAAGTGTGTAGGAAAAAGGAGGTTAATAATATGGAATGATACAATTAAATAATTTAGGATAAGGTCTGACCGAATCTTTAAGTGACAGGTAAACTAGAGATTCATATGAACTTCCCAAGCCCCTCTTTTCTAAAAACCAAACAAACCTGGCTTTAAGTTGATATTTAGTATGCAAAAAATCTTTCTCTTTTAGTTTGGTGATAAGACCATGAATAAAAAACTGCAATATTTTCAAATGTATTAAATTACAAGTAGCTATTTATTATGAAAGTTATTTTAATGATGTTACAATTTACTATATATTTTATATAAAAATTTAAATTAAAGAATAAAATTGTTTTTAGTTCTCGTGACTTTCCTTAAACCTCAATTGTGAACTACTATCTGTACTAATAGAACCGCTCACACTAACGGCAGGCATAGTGAAGTTGAGAGGTACGAAGGATGACTAACCCTGGACTAGTTTTACTTTGTAGACAGATGCAGAGGTGGCTAGTATGGCCAAGATCTCAAGTGCCTTGGAGCCTGTTGTTGTTAATGTAACTCAGAGGCTAAATATTTGGATAGGAAAGGAGCCTCTTGAAATTTAAAATATTTGTCTCTCAGATTTTTTTCTGTGTTGTATTGATACAGAATATGGTCCACTTTGCTCAGAAAGTTATTACATTGAAATCTTTTTCATAACTGAAGGAAATGACAAATGTGTCAAGTGATCACATCATGCCTCAAATAAACCTACAATCCATCTATCCCTCAACATGCTGCTTCTAGTAGCATTTTATTTGCAAGATGATAATAAATGAGAACAGAATTTCAAAATGAAGTCCACATTGGTGATATATCACAAAGAACATTATTAAAAAATAAGAAATACTTGGCAATACAAATGGTATTGTGTGAATATAATTCAATGGAATCAAAAAGACTATTTCATGGACAGTTTTAAATAATCATTCAAAAGGATCACACAAAGGAACAGAAAAAAACAATGTTTGAACTGTATCTGTAGGATATATTTAGATCAGTACCTACCACGTCATAGTAGCAAGACTCTTCCAGATATCAGTAAGTTCTATTCTGCCTAGTTTTCTTCCAAAATTAATTAAAGATGACTACTCCTCAATATCTATGGGGGATTGGTTCCAGGTTCTTAAGGTCTGTGAAAGTTCCTTATTTAAAATGATATAGTATTTGTAAATAATCCATGCTCAATCCTCTGTATAAACATCCTCTAGATTTTTTATAATTTCTAATACAGTGTAAATGGTATTTTCATAATTGTGATAATGTAGTTTAGAAAATAATCATGAGCAAATGTCTGAACATGTTTAATTCAGATAAAATTTTTTTCAAAAAATTGTTCACTATTTGGTTGGATCCATGGATGCAGAACCTATAAGTTGCAGGGGCAATGGCTGAATAAAGAACAAGATGGTAAATGGGCTCTGACCCTTAGTTGATGGTGGCAAACAATATCCAGGGTGACAGAAGGAGCATAGTTCTGTGAAAAGGTGTAATGTCCCTATCAACTCATTGTCTACTAAAGTTGTATTCAGAACCAACCATAAATGTTTACTATGTATATTATGTGATGTAGAGTTTCTCAATCTTAGCACTATGACATTGTAGTCTGGATTGTTTCAATTTTCCTTATGTTAAGGCAGATTAAACTCAGAAAGTCATACATGCTAAGCAAGTATTCTATCCATCAACTATTTGTTGTGCTTTGATGACTTTTCCTGAGCTGTCCAGTGTGTTGCAGATGTTAACAGTATCTTTAGCCTCAACCCACTAGATACTAATAGAAACTTCCTTGTTGGTTACAATCCAGTATCTTTACATATTGAAAAATATTCCCTGAGAAGCAAAATTTCTTTTGGAACCAATGTGCTAAATGGGGAAACATTGTGGTGTCTGTGACAAATGGTGTAGGACTAGTATACTCTACCATGACATTTCCAATTTGAACAGCTACACATTTCCATTTGTTCTTGAGAAGGACTCGTTTGAAAACAAGAATACTGAGAAGATTACAGTGGAGCTTGTCCTTCATTGTGCTTCAGCCTCATTTACTCAAATGCATCTGAAGAGTTCTTACCTTGTTGTGAAGTACTAGCTGAAGATATGTTACAATCATTTATGCTGTGGAATATTTGTTTGATGATGCAAAGATGTGTTGCATTCTTTTATGTTGCATTTATTTAACTGGGTGAAGCTGTGTTACTTTGCCTGTCTAAAACACCTGATTGGTCCAATAAATGGCTGAATGGCCACTAGCTAGGCAGGAAAGAGAAACAGGCATTACTGCCAGGTAGGGAATATAAATAGAAGGAGAAGAACTTGAGAGAAGAAATAAAAAAAAAAGGAGAAGAAGAGGAGAACATCAGGGGCCAGCCACCCAGCTACATAGCCTCCACAGAATGAGAGGTGGAGAAAGGTATATAAAAGAGAGAAAGATAAAAGCCTGGAGGCAAATGGTAAATGGGATAATTTAAGAAAAGCTGGCTAGAAACAAGCCAAGTTATGTCTGGGCATTCAAAAGTAAGACTAACTCTTCATGTATTTTTTGGGAGAGTTGGGTGGCAGACCCACATAAAGCAAAGATTAAAAACACCAACTTCATTTGTCATTCCATTGTGGGCCTGTATTTCAATGTAGAGCCTGAGAAAGCTGGAAAAAGGGGCGCGAGGGATATGGCTCCTTTAAGAAACTCTGTCATACAGCAGGGGACTTATCAGCCTTTTTTACATTTAATAGAAACAAACAAACAATAAAAAACTGAGTAAAAAACACCTGCCACGGTGCAGAGCACCAGCATTCCAGAGCTGGGGATTTGACTGCAGTTTTTGGTCACTTACCTCCAGAAAGGCAAACAAGCTTTAGGCTTGGCTTTCAGGAACCAAGAAGAGGGCAGAGCTAGTCTCCAAAGCCACAGTGGAGGTCCTAGCTGCACCACTTAGCAGTTTTGGGTTTTTGTTTTGTTTTTTGTTTTTTGTTTTTTTTTTGTTTTTTTTTAGCTCATGCAGATAAAACAAACAAACAAACAAACAAACAAAAAACTAGAGATATGCAGTAAAGACAGATCCAGTTGGAAAAAATAACTCTAAACAAGTTATAGTGTGTTTAACAATGTGCATAGGCTTATGAAAATAAAAGCAATACTGCTAGTCATAGAATGAAATAAATAGTTTAAAAATAAAGTCTTTAAAGAGAGAGTGAAAGTAATATAAAAGAAAAAGCCACATAATGATGGAAAATACATAGGGAATCTGAATCCTGTATAGTATTGTTATCAATTTTGAATTGTTTGAATGCTGATGAGCAGACAGCTGCTGATAGACATGGGTTGTGAACTGGACTGCTAAATTAAACCAGCCTAAATACTTTAGGAATGCCTTAACTTTAAAATGAAAGCCAAAAATGCATTTATAAACTGGAACTCAAAAAACTCATTGCTTTGGAGAAGAGGTTTTGTTTTTATTTTCACAGGAAATGGGAGGTTGTGGATTCCTTCAAGGTTAATATGGATCAGGTTTGACCTTCTGAATCTTGATAGGTCAAATATATATCAGTAAAGTTTACAGCTGGTCTTCCCAGGACTTGGCCATTATTTCAGTTTTCTCAGGGACCCCTAAAGATGCTTATGTCCACAGACAACAGGAAACAGTCTCGAGAAAATGACTCCCATATTCCAAAGAATTGGAGTATAGTTGGTTCTTAGTTATTTGGTGGGTTATGGATGTTTGCTATCATTTAGGAGAATATGAGAATATAGGATAAAAAGACAACTATTAATCCCAGATATTTTACATTAACATGGATTTTGGTATATTGATAAAAATTTAAAGTTATTTTTATTGTACTATATATATGTTTCTACTCTTGTTTGGGGTATTGTGCTTATGTAGTTCATTTAAAAATACAATGTATAATTAAGAAATAAGTACATAGGTAATCTCCAATAATCAAATTTGTATTCATATTAGGTATATTTTCAAGGTTAAACATATATTTTAGGCAGATAGATGATTTTCAAGCTCTTCAAAGACCTATAGAATATGACATTTAAGATGTTTAATAACTTAATGTTTTTCATGATAATGAGACCCATTTGCTTTTGGCAGTACCAATTTACTTCATAAAAGGATGGTGGGCATCAAAGAAACTCTATATAGGTTTGCTTTCAATGTGGCAAAAACACAGGAAAAAATTTTGAACTTTGCCAAGGCAAGGCAGGCAGTCCTTTGAGATTCCCGATTCACAGGAGAATCTGCCAGATATTCTAGGCCTGTAGGCCAAAGACATATGCACCAACATTGCAGAGAAACATTGGGTGACTGTCTAGGTAGCCAGATGTCTCTGTTGTTAGGTAATATTACTTCATTTGAGGGTCTTTGATGGAGTTAAAGACTAAATAGTTAGAATTACAGTTTTTCTTAGTTATAGAAAGTAAATTAGGCATTAAATTTTGGGATTACTAAGATAGGATAGATAATGGAGTATTTTGTCTGAATTTTCTAAATACAAATAGACTAAATACTGTAAATGTAATTCTTACTTGAAAACTGTTTTTGCTGTATGCAGTTTTACTATGTTAAAATTAAAACCTGTCATTTTTATTTAGACAAAAGGTAGAAATATTGTGGAATATTAGTTGAAGATGTGTTACATTCCTTTATGCTGTGGAATATTTGTTTAATGATGCAAAGATGTGCTGAATTCTTTTATGTTTTATCTGTTTAACTCTGTAAAGCTGTGTTACTTTGTCTGTCTAAGATTTTGATTGGTCTAAATGTGGCTGAACGGCTCATAGCTAGGCAAGAGAGGGATAGATGGGGCTGCCGGGCAGAGAGAATAAACAGGAGAAGAAGAAAAGGGGGAGTAGTGAGAAAAGGAGAAGGAGAGAGGATTCTGGGGGCAGCCACGCACCCACACAGCCAGCCTCAGGGTAAGAAGTAAAGAAAGGTTTGTAGAATAGAGAAAGTTAAAATCTCAGAGGCAAAAGTAGATGGGATCATTTAAGTTTTTTTTTTTTTTTTTTTTTTTTTTTTTTTTTTAATAAAAGCTGGCTAGAAACAAGCCAAGCTAAGGCTGGGCATTCATAAATAAGACTAAGTCTCCATGCATTTTTTTTGGAGCTGGGTAGTGGGCCCCCAATGA
>NC_050460.1:12879117-12884117 GCF_903995425.1 Onychomys torridus | reverse complement strand
TGGGTCACAGTCCAGGAAAGATACATCAACATATCACAGCCATCTTGGGATCCGTTTTGTGTTCAAGGTCAGCAAGCCTATGCCATAGGGATGGATGGGCAAGCTACCCAGAAAGTCATTTATGAGGCAAAACTGTTTCTAGGCAACAGCTGAGATGGACTAGAGCATAGTTAGTAATGGCATCTGCAGTGGAGCAGAGGTCTGCAGGCCTGCCTCCCAGGGTAAAGACAGGCTTAACATCTGATGGGCTCTATGGCAGGTGTGACTGTTCTTATACTATTGCTCAGAGGGGCTACTGATGTGTTTGAGGGCTTCTTTAGGATCTGCCAGGAACAAAGTGATTGAGCCTGTCATCCAAAGTACTGGTAGATATGCCTCATCTCCTATCACTTGGTGGAGGATTGTGATTGGAAGAAAGAGCGAAAATGGGGTCCTGATTGAGTCTACAAATGAACAAGGCCATGTGTAGGTTACAAACCCTCACATGATCAGTAGGCCTGCCACTGAATATCTTCTGAGGGCGTAGGTATGCTATTGCACTTATATAGGATTGCCAGATGAAATTTAAAATGACAGTTGAACCAGGATCTTGTATAAGCAAGCATCTTTTTCAAACAGGGTTTTTCTGTGTTGTCTAGCCTGGCCTTGAACTTAAGATTCTATTTAGTCTTATCCTCAAACCTGCTGGTGGTACAGGTGTGAGTCATTATGTGTAAATCAAATAGTATTTTTAGTTTAAGCATGTCCAAAATTTTGCTTAGCGCATACTATGAAATTTCATTGTACTTAGAGAGATTCAAATTTAAACAAGTATTTTGTAAATTTACTTGCTAGTCCAGTAGTCTTACACTTGGGGCTTTTTGTTATAAATGATAACACACTTTCAAAACACAGGTATATTCTTCCGCTGGGTAACCACAGCACTTTGCAGTTTACTGATTTTCTATGCAATCAACTTCCCTCCTCATTCATATGTGCCCTTTAAAGAGAAGTTCAGACCACTACAAGGAATCATCTGCAGATTATGCATTGTTAAAAGTACTCTCTACATTGTTGTTATTCTGTGATTGACTCCCAGAAGACTAATTCTAGAAATCACTACTAAGGATGATTTTTAAACACAAGTAAAATTACAAATCATTATACTTAAGAGATGTAGCGTAGTGTTTTAGATGCAATGACATTTTAAGTAGAGTGTTGATAAATATAACTTGATGCCTACACAACAATAACTCTAAATTTAGTGATGTAAGGTGAAAAGAGACAAACACATCATGGTAAGTGCCTAGGCTGTCTGCGGTCCTGCCTGCCCTGACACACTTACCTCTTCAAAGCAGGGGCCCCTGACCTGACATCTATCTGGAACGTGGCTTCCAGAAGGTCCAGCTATGACTACACACAGGGAGGTTTGGTCAGTGGCTGTGAAGAACTGTTATGCCTCTAACCAGTTCTTTAAATCATAAAACAATTTCAGCCTCTGAACAATAAGCCCATTTTCCAGCCATTCGTGTATCCATCTTCTTGCAACCCTTTCAAAATCAAATTCATCAGTCACTCAGGATGCACTGTTTCATGCTGAGAGTGAAAATGCTGGCCTGGGTAGACTCTGAAAGCAACACTGAATCACTCTCTATTGCTCATCTGGCAAAATTTATTCAATGCAGTTGATATCATGGCCAAAGCTATGAAAGCAATTTCCGAAAACACTCATGAAAAACTGATTCAGGTGACTCAAATTATGATAATAGAATTGAGATTGTCTAATGATTCATCTCCAAGATTAATGAAACCTATATATTTGAGTACTCCTTGAATAGTCTAGACTAGTGTTTCTGAATTTAAGTTCACTGTGGGCCAGAACTTCTTCCCACTTGTTAGTGTTTACCTACAAGTAAAAATATGTAAGGAAAGGAAAAATTAGAGAACTCGGAGGAGTAACTAAACTACAAGCATAGAAGCAGAGAATGGGCAGCTGCAAGCGAACACTGCAGAGCTCTCCTCTAGAGCTTCATATCAGCATCTGTTCTTGTTTAAAGCGTGTCTTCTTTGCATTTTAACCTTGTTTTCTTCATGCCTTAAGACTGTGGAATTCAGTTTGGCATATTGTTGCATAACCTGGATGATGTTTATTCAGTGCCCTACGAACTGCATTCTTCACCTTAAAAATGAATGATAACATTGAGTGTTTTACCTGCTAACACACACAATATGAAGGATAATGTGATTCTGATTCTATTTGCGGAAACGCTAAGCATCCGTTCTGTACCACGTGAATCAAGTTGTAGCAAGAATGTTGGTTAGGAAGCTTTGTGCCAGCACACAGTAAAATACTGCTTAATGGACGAGGACATTTATTGTTGTCTTAAGGTGATTTGAAAAACATGGTGGGTTTTTCTATTAAGTTTCTTCTTTAAAAATTATATACATGGAAATCATACTTTTTGATTACTGTCCCCTCCCACGTTTTTTCATTTCTATCCCATGCTTATCATCCCCACCCCCATCCCTACCAGTCTGTTTTACACACTGAAGACTTCAGGTCCCAGTTAGTTGAACCAGGGCTATCAGTGTGAGCAATGGGTTAGAATTATCCACTGGAGCTTGGGTGGGGTCATCAGTGGGTAGACAAGTGAAGGGAATGGCTATGCTCAGTTCATCAGTATTGAAGAATGGATCAGCAAGAGACAGTGCCTGGAACCTCTCCTCTGTACCTGTCCCACTGTTGATGGACACACTCTCTTGCAGGGCACAATCCATAGCCCAGGAGCTCAGGGCTGTAATGACAGTGTCTTGCCCAGCAGATGGCATCTCTCAGCCCTTCTCCCATGCTTAAAGGGCTCTTAAATCTTTCTGCCTCCTCTTCCACAATGTTCCTAGGCCTTAGAGAGAATGATATAAATGTGCAAAATAGGTTTTAGAGCGAATGTTCTGCGTAAATCTGTCAGGCATTATTTTGTAGGTGTAATAATATTTTAAACATTGTCAATAATTTCCTCATATGAAGCACAATTATTAACTGTTTTCACCACACATTAAAAACAGAATACTATTCATCTCTCAAAATAATAGCGTTCTGTTATTAGATGAACCTTAAGGACATTGTATTAAGTGAAAAACAAATCAATTACAGAAAGACATATATAGCATGATCTAATTCTGTGTGGAATCTGCTCACAAAAATAGAGCAGAATGTAGTCACCAGGGACAGAAGATGGAGGGAATAGGAATTTATGGAAGAATCAAAGGCTTAATGAAATGAATGAAAGTATAATAAATTAAAACACCATGGAACATGGGGAATTTTAATTTGACAAGGGAATAAAAATAAGGAACACCTTTTTTATTTCCTGAAGCTTCAAGAAATATATATTAACATGTAGTATTATTGCAGCTTATTAAGATGAAGGTACAGTGACCTGCCAAGTCGAGTCTATAAAGTAGATTCACCATTCTTCAATCTTAACTCTGAAAACGAAGCTGGAAGGTCACCTCTCCATTCATCCACTTGTGAATATTTTCACAATCATTAGGGAAACACATTACCTTGGACTTTGATGCAAGTGTCCTTTCAACAAACCCCAGGGAATAAAACACATCAAAGAAGCCATTTCAGGAAGTGGGGCCACACAAACAGCATGGTATTTGAAGCTGGTCCTGTTCAGAACCAAAGCTCCATCCCCTGCTGGCTGTAGAACTCTCTGTGAATTCCTTATCCAGCTCTCTCAGAGTCCCTTTGGGTTGCTGTGTGGCACTGCATCAAGCGCTACTCTGGGACTGAAAAACGAGCTTTCCAAGAACATACAATGTCATATGTAAATGGTGGTGACAAGTTCTTGACTTTAAAAAACAGAGGTCCTTTTCTCCTGTGTTTTTCTCTTTCTTCTTACTTATTTCTTTGTACCAGGCAGGAAGCACCAGTTTTGAAATTTGAAGGCTGTACATTAGTCATTTTACTATTTTCAAAATGCTTTAAATATTTTCTTTATATTTTATTTAATGTGGTGATAGAACCATAATATAACCTGTGATTTCCCTGCTGACTATTTGTTTCTTTAGAAGAGCACACTGCCCTTTCCTACCTTACTGATAGAGAAAGTGCTGTGCAGCTCTGTAGTCTGGAGTTAGGACCATCAAGGGCTATAATATCCATGAAACGGTGACCAAGTGTGAAGGTGTCTGACTTCAGCAGCTCATTTCTCACTTTAACTGCTAAGAGGTGAGTTTCCTCATTGTCTTTTTTTTTTTTTTTTTTGAGCTGAGGATCGAACCCAGGGTTTTGCATTTGCTAGGCAAGTGCTCCACCACTGAGCTAAATCCCCAACCGAGTTTCCTCATTGTTAATGGAGATAGTTAGAAGAAGCAGATGTGCATGATTTCAATATATAAAATTTTATATAACATAATTGTTTTTAAATTATTTCTTTATTTTTTTAGATTAAAATATAATTACATAATTTTCCTCTCCCCTTTCCTTCTTCTTCCAAGCCCTCCCATTTATCTCCCTTTCTATCTTCAAATCCATGGCTTCTTTTTTCATTAATTGTTGTTTTACATATAATATTTATATATTATAATGTATATATATTGTGTTTGATTGTGTTATATTTACCATAGTCTCATATGTATTTGTGTGTGTGTGTGTGTGTGTGTGTGTGTGTATACACAAATACAGCCCACTCTGTCTATAAAGTGCTCCTTGTATGTTGTTTTCAAGCTGACTATTTGGAGTGTTCTTTCCTGGAGAAGACTACTTCTCCTGCTTGCTGCATTCCTTAGTTGCTTGTAATTCCTTGTGTAAGGTTGAGGTCTCATAGCTTTTCCTCAGTCTGCTTTAGCATGCCTATGCTTGTCTTTTTCAGCTCTCTCACCAACATATTTGGTTTTGATTTGTTCATTTCTGTTAACCTACATTCTCATTTTGTCTGGTTTTGGCTCAGATGGGATGGGAGCATCCTTCAAGGACACTGTTAGTGACAATTTCTCATGTCCTTCTCCTTTTG